>NC_088395.1:3440000-3712500 GCF_037993035.2 Macaca fascicularis | reverse complement strand
ACAACACATAAGTTTTTTAAGTGTGTTAGTATTACATATTCTGCATTTCTCCTAAATAACAAGAACTCAGAAAAATCTTACCACGAAGAGATAATTCCATTCTGCAGAAGAGTGGATATTTATTTTCCTGAACATTTTCCCCGGTGCATTATGGCCACCAATGAACTGAAGGAGGAGACTAAAAGCTCATAAACTCAACAGTCACAGACGCTACTTTCTTAATAAAGCTTTAAAGTTAAAGAGCTTGTCACAGACAACAAGCACCCTTAGGTAAGAACAGTTGCAAAGCACGAGGGTTTAAAGGCATCCCTCTAAGCTAAGCCCATGGAATCTGTTCGTAGGATTGTGTTTTGTTTGAGAACCTTCTCCATGAGATGCTGGGCCATTCTCCATTAAATATTGCAAAAATCTTTTATGGGAAGCTACAGCATGTTCTGTCTGTCACCTGCTCATTTATTTTTAGAAAAAGAATAAGGAGATTTGAAAATAATCTCGAGCGGGGATCGAAGGGCTATTTGTACGCCCAATTCATTCACAGTAATCAAAAGATGGGAGCAAACCAAGTGCCCATTGTCGAATGAATGGATAAACAAAATGTGATGTGTTCATGCAAGGGAATATTATTCAACCTTAAAAAGGAAGGAAATTCTGACACCTGCTATGGCATGGATGAACCTTGAGGACATTACACTGAGTGCAATTAGCCAGTCACAAACAGGTAAATACTGTATAGTCTCACTCATACAACATCCCTGGAGTTGTCAACCCCATAGATAAAGAAAGCAGGATGGTGGGTGCCAGGGTTAGAGGAAGAGGGATAGGGAGTTAGTGTTTAATGCGGACAGGGTTTCAGTTTGGGAAGATGAAGCCATTCTGGAGGTGGATGGTGGTGATGGTTACACAATGTGAATGTACTTAATGCCAGTGAAGTGTACACTTCAAAATGATTAAAATGGTAAATTTCGTGTTACATATAATTTACCCCAGAAATCAAATTAAGGGATCTGCATCGACTCCAGATTCTAGGCCGATAGTGAGTACCTTGAATGTTTTAGTTGTTATCATTACTCACCAGATAAAATGCTGAAGAGTTTGTGTTAATGGATACCTTAGAGATCATTTTTAAACCCTTAAACTCCTTGAAGATGGTAAATGAGAGATGACATCTATACACAGTGGCTTTTTATAGAGTGGAATGTTATATAGAGTGATGTCATCTTTCTTTCCTGCGATATCCTCAGGCTTGTGTTTAAATATAAATGTACAAGCTTTCGCTCAGCTTGCTAAATGAGAAAGGTTTTTTCCTTAAAGGGGCCTCTTCTCCATTTGCTATGGTGGAAATTTTGTATCTGTAGATAAGGTATTTTTATGCTAAAAAATGGAAATCTGCTTAACAGCAATAATGAGTAAGTAGCCTACATTTTCGTATTTATGCCAACATATGTTTTACATCCATTGACATGAATTTTTTTTTTTCCTTTTCCTCTGGAAGATGCCATCATTTCATCTGGCTTTATTCTCTACTTTTTACAAATAAAACTTAGGTTGTCTATTTTTCTGACATATTCCTGCTTTCCAAATCATGAATCCTTCCACATTTTCTAAATAACTTTAATGTTTCATTTATTTCTTTTTTCATAAACCTCTCTAAGAGCATTATATGTTGGAAGAAAAATAAACTAATCCCCAAGACTTCCACTCTCCTCCTGCAAAGCCATTTCTCAGCATCCTTCACTCATGCTTTTTTGTAAATCTTAAATTGGGGAACTTTTGAGTGCTAAGTGCATCAATCCACATTCTTACTTCAATTCTTCCAACAGCTATACACACTATTGGATTTTAAAAATCATTTTTAAAGGAGAGGGACTTTCTAAGAACAGATGGGTGACTGTTAGGAAGAACCAACAACCCCTTTGAAAAAGAGAGATGACAGATGGACTATTAGTTTTTTGTCCTATAGGTACACCATATCCTTGTCTGACTTGCTTTTAAAACCACCCTATAACAAGCACCTGGAAAGCCGTAAGGCCCAGGATCACAGTCCTTGTCTGCAAGGCTGCGGAGTCCCCCAAAAAGCATTAGCATGGATTATTGACAATGGAGCCATCAAGTCTTTGTTTTAGAGTGGATTTGCTCAGCCAGAGTTCTGGATGTTCTGAAGTACTTGGACAAATATTTCCAAAAGGAAAGTTGTCCAGAGCGAACCGTGTTTTTGTTTTTTTCTAATGTATAATGAGTTCCATTTTGCTGGCTTTCTTTTGATTATTAGACAGATAACGATGCCCTGAAGAGCAGCTACCAGCAACCTGCGCATCTCAGCCAGCAAGAACTTATATGTGGACTGTACTCTGGACTGGACTTTGCAATTTTGCTAGAGTTCTAGGAAGCTATTTTAGACAGGGCACAGGTCCCTTCCTGGAATATATATTGCTATTCTCCTAGAGGGACCTTCCTTCCCACTTCTCCGCCTTTCTCTTGCAGAATCAATGCAAGAAAATCCAGTGAGCTTAGAGACCACCTTAAGCATGGAAGATGTGGATGCAGCTTGAACCACAGCGTTAGCGGTCTCAAATATTTTAACAGTCTCTAGCTCTGCAATATCTAAAATGCCAACTCTGTAACCCGGCAGCCCTAATCATGAGCATGTGTGTCCACTGAAAACAAACACTGCCTTGTTTTTGGTTTTTGTTTTCTCCATTGCTATGCAAGGTCTCATACTCCCATGACAGTCTGTGCTTTTGCTCTTCTAATGGAGCAAACACTCTTTCCATTTGCTCCACAACCAAGTGTTTCAAAGATGAAGCTTTATTAAAAGCTAGATTGGGGTCAGTGTGATAGAAATTGGGGGACATACTAAGAGAGAAGTTTCAGGGACTCCAACGCCATCTCCTGTTTGCTTCCCTCCTCATTAGAATTGCAGTACCTATCGGCCCTGAAACGCTGCCTGATTGTGTTTGCTTTCCCTGATTGGATGCAAAATGAAAAACCTTCTTTCTCCATGGACCAGCTGCTCTCTCCTCTAATCGCCTGCATGCATTGAATCCCAATTACAGGCTCGGAGCCTGATGAATTGACTTCAAGAATATTAATTTAATGCTTGAAATGTCAGCAAATAGAGTGGAGGTATTGTTCCAGGCCCAGCTTCTTGAAGTCTCCATTTGATAGATTGTTTTTAAGGCAGCCTCTGCATGGGAACACCAACTCCATAAGGCACCGTGAAGCCATCTAACAAAGCAAGTGGAGTGCACTCGAACTTTGAAAGCTCAGCCTCTGCTAAGTGGTTGCATGATTTAGAATCATCAGGCAAAGGGCGAGACAATCTAGAGTCTAGAAAATGTTGGTGGATGTCTTCATGATTTCGGGAAGCCTTTTCAATATGAGCTCTGCTTTGCTTTTTTAAGATATTTTATTTATTTTATTTTTTTAGGGAGTAAAAGACACATTGTTTTATTGCATAGGGTCTCTGGTTATAATGCAGATCCCAGAACTAAGTTGCAATGCCATAGGCATATCTAGAAATGTGAGGTCACATCCATTGATATCACATGCACTTGCAGCTCCCTGTTGGGCTCAGAAAACAATACCCCACAGTGCAGGCCTCCGCAGCAGCCTCAGGAGCATATGTTTCTCTCTGATCATCTCCTGCCTCCTGTCTCTCAGTCCCATCCTCCCCCGAGGCACCACAGAAACTAGAATCCCTCTTTCCCAAGGTGGATCACAGAAACCAGAACCCATTTTCCCCAACGTGAGCCTTAAAACCTAAAAATCGGAAGCTAAGTTTCCCTCTATCCTATCTGTATAAAGACCGGCCATAAAGAAATTCCCTGACCTACCTTGTTTAAGACCTACCTTGTCCTAAGACCCCCAACTCCAGAGAGGGTCGTGCCCCACACCCAGAAGGAGGGAGCGCTTCTCAGAGAGGCCAGAAGAATCTAGACAGACAGGCCTGGCTGGGTTTCCACACTCAGTCCATTAGCATTGGATCAGGTCCTTTTTGTCCAACCCTGTTTCTACACGGCTGCCCATACTTTGTTGAACCAAAGCATAAAAATGGACAGCTTCCCCTGTATCTTTAAGTCTTCATTCTAAAGGCTCCTATGTATACATGTTAATAAAATTTGTATCCAATTAATCTGCCTCTTGCAAGTTGGTTTTTCAGTAAACCTTTCAAGGGTTAAGGGGAAAGCTCTCCTTTGCCCTATACATCCCGACGGTCTCTAATCAGTTTTGAATACACATAACTTCAACTTTTAGATTTGGGGGTCCATGTGCAGGTTTGTTACCTGGGTATGTTGCATGATGCTGAGGTTTGGGGTGTGAAACACCCTATCATCCAGGTAGCCAGCATAGATAGCACCCAATAGGTAGTTTTTCAGCCCATGACCCACTTCCTCTTTCCCCACTCTAGGAGTCCTCAGTGTCTATTGTTTTCATCTTTCTGTCTATGAGTACCCATTGTCTAGCTCCCACTTATAAGGGAGAAACATGGTATTTGATTTTCTGTTCCTGCATTAATTCAGTTAGGATAATGGCCTCCAGTTGCATCCATGTTGCTGCAGAGGACATGATTTCGCTCTTCTTTGTGGCTGCATAGTATTCCATGGTGTATATGTGTCACATTTTCTTTATCCAGTCCACCATTGAGCCCACAAGGGCTCCTAGGTTGATTCCTTGTCTCTGCTATTGTGAAGAGGGCTACTATAAACATACAACTGCATGTGTCTTTTTGGTAGAACGATTTCTTTTCCTCTGGTTATACACCCAGTAATGGGATTGCCTGGTCCAATAGTAGTTCTGTTTTAAGTTTGTTGGTCCCCACAATCTCTAATCTTTAGCTTAGACCTTTACATATTGCAGTTTCATCTGCTGGAAATGTCCTTTCTTAGAAACTTCGTCTCCTCCTTGCTAACTTAGATCCTGAGAATTCTCATCCTATAATCCCTTTTCAGGTATACTTGCCCTGTTGATGTCTGGAAACACTTACATATCCCTTATGGGCTCTAGATCAACTTGCTAACACCCTAAAACATATCATACAACATGGAGACACTAGATGGCCAATTTGCTCACAGCTGAACTCCAGTTCTGACACCTGTAGGTGCTGCATATGTTTGCATGAATAAATAGAGGCACATGTAGCGATGTATAGAGACACACATGCACCTGTGCCAGAGGCTGACTTTTGTCAGCTGAGGACTCTCCTGGTTCATTCTCTCTGATGGAAAATAATGTTCCATTTTCTAGGTATATGTGTCGTCTGCATGCTTCAGTTTCATTTCATCTATCTTGATTTGCTTCTTGTTCTGCCCCAGGAAAGGCACAATGCCATAGTACTGTTCAAAGGACTTTGTGTGTATTAATATTGTCCACAAGGACTGTTGTCACCACTTATTAAGAAATGAAAATAGGCTGGGCGCAGTGACTCACACCTGTAATCCCAGCATTTTGGGAGGCCAAGGCAGAGGGATCACTTGAGCTCAAGAGTACTAAATGAGCCTGGGCACCTGTCTCTACAAAAAAAAAATACAAAAATTAGGCAGGGGGCTGAGGTGGGAGGATCACTGAAGCCCAGGAGTTCAAGGCTGCAGTGAGCTATGATTGCAGCACTGCACTTCAGCCTCAGCCGCAGAGTGAGACCCTGTCTCTAAAGAAAGGAGAGGGGAGGGGAGGGAAGGGAAAGGAAGGGAAGGGAAGGGAAGGGAAGGGAAGGGAAGGGAAGGGAAAGAGAGGGGAGGGGAGAGGAGGCGAGGGGAGGGAAGGGAAGGAAGGAAGGGAAGGAAGGGAAAGAAGGGAATAAAGGGAAGAAGGGGAGGAGGGAAGGGAAAGAGGGAAGGGAAGAAGGGAAGGGAAGGGAGAAGGGGGGGAGAGATGGAGGGAGGGAAGGAAGAAAGGAAGGAATGAAAGAAGGAAGGAAGGAAGGAAGGAAGGAAGGAAGGAAGGAAGGAAGGAAGGAAGGGAGGGAGGGAGGGAGGGAGGGAGGAAGGAAAGAAAGAAGGAAGGAAGGAAAGGGTAGGGGAGGGGAGGGAGAAAGAAAAGAAAAGAGAAAAGAAAAATGAAAATAGAAGTATGCACAAAGCAGCACATTTTATTTCCTTTAACTTCTGTTTGGTCCCCCCAGAAATTTCCCCAAATTCTCTCTTTTGCATGATGTGTCCAAGGTCCCCAAATCTGCCCTCTGATTCCATGATTTGCTAGGAAGACTTACAAAACTCAGAGAAACTGTGACCCTCATGGTGGTAACTTATTATGGGGAAAGAAAGCAGACTAAATTCTGCAGAAATATCTCCTTACTCATTTCCATAATGATTGTACCAGTCTACAGTTCTACAAACAGTACTTCAAGGTTCCCTTTTCTCCACATCTTTGTCACATCTTGTATTCTTTTTAATAGCCATCCTAACAGGTGTGAGGTGGTATCTTTGTGGTTTAGTTTTGCATTTCCCTATTGGTTAGTGATGTTGAGCACCTTTCCATGTATCTGTTAGAATATATCAAATCATCACATCACACACCTTAAATTTATACAACTTGGGAGGCTGAGGCAGGTGGATTCCTTGAACCCAGGTGTCTGAGACTAGCATGGGCAACATGGCAAAACCTCGTCTCAACAAAAAATATAAAAATTAGCCACCCCGGCATGGTGGCTTGTGCCTGTAGCCCCAGTTACTTGAGAGGCTAAGGTGGGAGGATTGCTTGAGCCCAGGAGATGAAGGTTGCAGTGAGCCAAGATTGTGCCACCGCACTCTAGCCTGGGTGACAGAGCCAGACCCTGTCTCAAAAAAAAAAAAAAAAAAAAAAAATTACACAACTTTGTTAACTATACTACAATTAAGCTAGAAAAAAAAAATTTTCAAAAATAATTGAATGTTGAACTTGATGATAGTATTGCAAAATAAATAAATATAATTAAATGTTTCACAAATTTGCAAAGGTAAAAGATACATCTGGCAAAGTTCAGGAGAGCCCAGACAAGAGTTTTCAGTCCTTGTCTTCCAGTAGAGTCAGAAGGACAGCACTGAATTATTCCAGCAACAGTGTGAGGCAACACAAATAGAATGATGTCAAGGAGGGAGGCTCACTGGAGCCTTGGTGTCTAGAGTTTTTACAAGGGAGGCAGACTCATAGGTGTGAAGCACTTGCAAGCCTTACCTTGGTTATTAATGTCCCAGTTTGCTCACCCAGATGTCAAACTAATATAGCATGACCCACCACCTCAGGAAAACAAAAATAAATGGATTCACCTTCAATCATATTGTTAGTACAAACTACCTGACATGACCCCAGACCCTCATCATAGAGGATATACCTTGGCTTATAGGTTATCACACAGAAGCTGTTCAAGTCTTTTCTTTGGCCCATGGAGGGTTGGACCACCTGAAATCTCCTGCATTCACCCTTATCTATACCCATGCCTACTTGCAAATAAGAACTACCCAAGCATGTGGAACCTACAGGTGCCACAAAAGTCCATTTGAAACTATCTAGGATTTTAGAAGTTACTCATTGAATTCCAAAACTGAACAGTTGGAAGGCATGAGTCACCCCAAGACCATTCAAACTCATCTGTTTTTTTTCCACTGAGTTCTTTGCTCCTAAATCCTAGTTTCAAAATAATATCTGTTCTCCAAAGCCAATGAGCCCTCAAAAGTTCTTGTTTATGCCAACGTTTGAAGATAACTTTGTATTACAACTGTTTGAAATTGGAAGGCTTTACTTATATGGCCCGGGGGATGCAATTGAGTTAACTTTAAGCTAATCCGACCCTTTGAAGAGTATCCTGGCCAAGAACCTCAATTATATCTTATTCAAAACAGCTGTTGGCAAAACACAATCATAAAACCATCTGGTTTGCAAGAGTTTATTATGTAAACTTAGAGGCTTCCATGATTTTTAAGGCCATCAGTCCCCCTTGGAAGAGATTCTCTTCCATTGTTTAAGAATATCAAAGTACAACTCCTTCAAGGGACTGTTCTCCCTGCAAGCTATTGGGGCCATCAAACCTAGTGAGGCATTTTATTGCATTGGTGTTTCTCCAGGGCACACATGCTTTATTGTCATCTTTCATAAAGAATTCCTGCAGGCAATGTTAAAAAGTAAGTATCTAATAAAATTTAGCAATGAGGCTTTGTAAAACTGATGATAGCTAAAAGATAAAAAAGGAAAGAGAGAGGTAGAACAGAAGAGAAATAGGAGTTTTGATTTTCCAGGGTATCATTTAAAATTAGAATCGAAGAGGAAGGACAAAGAAGTGCTTGGATCTCAACTGGGGCACCCCTTCCCTACTAACCAAAACAAACCAGCTGTGGGACTTCAGTGTCCAGGTCTAAAGCAGTTGATTTGCAGGACTTAGCGTCAGAACCTCAGACAAGGATGTCAGAAAAATCCACAGTGTTTGGCCACACTGGTACAGGGACATTTATCTGACAAACAATTTTGAAGACTTGTTAGAAGCCAAGCACTGGATGTATTGTTGACAATACTAAAATCACTGAGACTCAGTCCTGTCTATAGGCAGCTCACCTGTCAGTAAATAAGAATAGATAAATAAATAAATAAATAATTTTTTAAACTAGGTTGTAGAATAAAGACGAGGAGTATAAAGTAGGTGTATTAGTCTGTTCTCACTCTGCTAATAAAGACATACCTGTGATTGGGTAGCTTATAAAGAAAAAGAAAATTAAAGGACTCACAGTTTCACATGGCTGGTGAGGCTCACAATCATGGCAGAAAGCAAAGGAGGAGCAAAGGCACGTCTTACATGGCAGCAGGCAAGAAAGAATGAGAACTAAGTAAAAGGGGAAACCCCTTATAAAATCATCAGCTCTCATGAGATTTATTCACTACCATGAGAACAGTATGGGGGAAACTGCCCCCATGATTTAATGATCTCCCACTGAGTCCCTCCCACAACAGGTGGGAATTAGGGGAACTACAATTCAAGATGAGATTTGGGTGGGGACACGGCCAAACCATATCAGTAGGTAATCATTATATTGAAAGGCATAGTGCCACAAGAAAGATGTTTTAATAAATAACTGGCCCAAAGTAGAACTGATCTCAGAATACAGTTTCAGGCTGGGAATAGTGGCTCACACCTGTCATCCCAGCACTTTGGGAGACCAAGGTGGATAGATCACTTGAGTTCAGGAGTTCAAGACCAGCCTGGACCACATGGAGAAACCTCATCTCTACCAAAAATACAGAAATTAGCTCAGCATGTTGGTACACACCTGTAGTCCCAGCTACTTGGGAGACTGAGGCGGGAGGATGGCTTGAGCCCAGCAGAAAATCAGGGCTGCATTGAGCTGTGATGGTGCCACTGCACTCCAGCCTGGGCAACAGTGTGAGACCCTGTCTCAAAAAACAAAACAACAACAACAACAAAAAGAATAT
Source organism: Macaca fascicularis (assembly GCF_037993035.2). NCBI lineage: Eukaryota > Metazoa > Chordata > Mammalia > Primates > Cercopithecidae > Macaca > Macaca fascicularis. The sequence goes on along the minus strand of NC_088395.1, from coordinate 3,703,107 downwards.
AGTTTCAATAGTGACGGCGCAATTGATTTCTTCAATAGACCAAATTGCTTGCTTGCTTCTCTTTCAATTCCTCCTTAGCCTTACTTACTGTGCTGGGGAGAGGAACATGGAGAAATAAATGTGTTATTTCTTCATCAATTACATCCCTTGGGATAGTATAGCAGTTTCTGATTGTGCTGTAACAAATTATCACAAACGTTGTGGCTTAACACAACAAAGTTTATTCACTTTTAGTTCTGGAAGTAGCAGTCTGAGATCAAGGTGTAGGCAGGGTTGTGCTCCCTCTGAAGGCTCTAAGGGAGGATCCTTCCTGCCTCTCCCAGCTCCTGGGGGATCCAGGCATCCCTGGGCTTGTGGCTGCATAACTGATGTCTCTGCCTCAGTCTCCATGTGGCCTTTCCTCTGTGACTGTGTCTCCTCTTGTCTTTTAGAAGGACATCTATCATTGCATTTAGGACTCACTCTAATCCAAAATGACTTCTTCTCAAGATCTTTTACTTAATTGTATTTCCAAAGACCCTCTCTCTCTCCAAATAAGATCCCATCTGAGGTTCCAGGGGATAAGATGAGGACACACTCCACCACAGCAGAGACAATGTCATATTTCCCTTTCCATCGCATTCCTCACTCACGCTTTTTAGTAGACTTCTACTGAGTACCCAGGGTGTAAAAACAAAGGCCGAGCAAATAGAGATATCACCTATACTTCTTTGGAACTTACAGTTGAGCCCTGGAGGTTCACTCCTAGAATATAATCACACACATAACCATAGGATTACAACAGTGAGGGAAAAGATGAAGGAAAATTAAGACTACACGATAGGAACACAGAGAGGGGACCTAGCCCAGGTCTGAGGAGTCAGGAGGTGAGGTCTTCCCTAACAGATTGTACTTTGTGGTCAATTCTATAGGAAGAATAAAAATTAACTCTGCAAAGACAGAAAGAGAGGAGGATTCGGCAAAGAAAGTCTCCTATTCAGAGAGAGAGAGCTTGATTTTTTCCTATGCAGAGAAGGAGCTTGATGTGTTTTTGAGGAATTATAAGGAGAAGACCAGGGAGGGTGAGAGTAGAGACCAAGATGACACTTGGGAGTTGACCACACCCTGGGCTTTCTCCAGGGCTTCATCATGGGGATGGTGCAGAAGACTGGAAGACGTCACCCTGCTGAATAGAGTTTCCTTGCTCTGAAAATTTACCTGTATTAGGGACAGACATTACATGTAGGACATGTTTATTCACTGTCCAAAGGTTAGCTCTTAAAGGGGAGTTGTTAAAAAGCTCACTGGTCAGGATCGTTCACGTTGATAGAGTCACTTTTTACAAGTGCATTTGATGTTGACGATATAGTGACTGGGGCCTTTTCACTAGACTTCTGTGACTACAAACTACTTTAATATAAGGTAATTAAATAGTATATTATCATAGAGTAACTAATTCATTGCAAATGACTTATGGAGAACAGGTGATACTCATAATAATATCATACATAATATAAGATAGTATATATAATAAACAATAAGTGACACATAATAATATCCTGCATACTAGATGAGTAAAATGCATAATAATCAATATAAGATATGCAAAATTAATATTATATACTATATTTTAATATAGTATAACAATTATTTGTATATATTAGCATATAATTACAATTATTGGTGTATATATTTATAATTATTAGTATATATTACATAACATATTATATATCTGTATATAATATACTAATAATTATAATTAATACAGTATATATAAATATATAATATATTATAATAATTATAATTAATACCGTATATATTAATATATAATATATTATATATGCCAACAATTATAATTAATATAGTATATAATATATAATATAATATATATTAGGAATTATTTGCAAGTAACAATAAGAATAAGTGATACTCCTGACAATATAAAACTAACACAATATAATAAAAACATGATAATTTACAAATGCATAATATACAAATAGTATATACTATAACATGATTAATTAATATATAAATATATGAGTTAATATATCATGAAATAGCTGTGCAACTTATTTATTACAAATAAGTTATACTTATGATATATAAAAGGAATAAACTGCAGCATACACAAAAATTGAGATATGTTAAAAATATGTAATGTAATAGAAAATATAATTATTCTATTCGATAGACATTAAAATAACTGATAACTGTAATAATATATATTATAGTAAAATGTATCAATATACTTACGTGTAAATGCATAGGGTATAATGTATAAATGATAGAATATAATAATAATTATTCACATCTGACATTAAGAACAACACTTTCTAAACAGTTTCTGTGCAACTGAGGCCTAATTTAAAAGAAATGAAGATTTCTCCCCAACTGCTTTCACAGTTTCCATATGCAGCATTTTGCTTCATCTTTCATTGATGCATTTTAGAAGAGCTTGAAAATATTACCCAAGGAATACAGCAACAGTAGTCTATAAAGCTCCTAAAACTATGTTGGTAATAATATCATAGAAAATATAAAACCCCACAATGGCATAAATTCAAATCTGTTTATCTCTCTTTTTGGAAAATAATCTCAACTGATCTTTGCAACACAATCTGCCCTTTCCCATGTAGTGAGCTACCTCCTATGTATGACACGTCACTGGGTCACAAGTATGGATTGACTTTACAACAAAAACACCTGCCCAAGGTGTTTGACTTGATAAGGTGCTGCAGCCAGATACAACACTGTAAAAATTGAACGATGCACCTCTCTGGAAACTGTCAAGATAGCCAGGGAGATGAGCACAAATTGGAACTGCCTAAGCCAGCCACGGTGGAGATTAACAGCTGTACACTCCAGCAGCTTTTCAGGTTTCCTTGAGTGTAAATCAAAGGAAGTTCCTCCTCTGATGACCCACCAGCTTCTTATTCTCCACCAAGAGCATTCAGTATGATCTAATCTCAATGGGGCCATTTTCGAGAGGCAGCTCATAGCCAGGACTGTCTCAAAGCCTAAAAGATGTTGGTGGGTTACCATGAGCCCAACTCTATTGTATTGATAGGCGATCCTCCCATGCTGGCTTTGAGCCAACAGCAACAGTTTGCTTATGGAAATGCTAAGAGAGCTCACTCTGATGGGTACCACCCTCAGGTAAAATCTCCCTGCTTGTCAGGCTGCATCTTAAAATGTAGGGTGCGCTACTGTCTCAACCCTGCAGTTATGCCTCTGGCTGGCTGGCTAGTAGCATCACTGCGAGTGAATCAAACTCAGACTCATACTATCCTTCTGCAGAGACCGACACCATGCACAGGTGGTAACCCCCAATTCTTTCAAAGTCATCATGGGGAAGAGTGATTCATTGTTTACTCACTGGAGCTGTAATCTCCAGATCACATCTTATGCATCCTGACAAGGTAGCCCCACAGATTGGAGACCACCTTTCTAAACAGCATGCAAAATCGCCATGCCCTGCGAGAGTTAGAGGGTGATCCTAACCCAGTGTCCCAGTAGTATCCCATCTGATCCATCAATCAAAGCTCATCTAATTTGTCCTTTTCTTCTTGCATTCTCTTTTTTTAACTCACATCACCAGCTTTGCTATCATTGTTTTCTTAGTACAGACAGAAATTCAGCATTTTCTTCCAGGCAATTTTAACCCTACCAGAAGTGGGCATGGAAAAGATGATTTCGGTCTTTCTAAGTTGAGCTTCTGTCTGCAATAGGAGCCATTCTCACTCTACCTTTGGTCTGTTCTTTTCCTGAATCTCGTCTTCGTGAATGTCATTTAAGAAACCAAGGCCCAATAATCCACCAGATCCTCAATCCTGAACATATGAACCATATCTACAATGCTGCTTAAAGCTATCCATGGGGAAAAATCACTAGTTTTACATTGCAGCATCTGGTATCCCTTGAGAGGGAATGAAAAATAAAAATATTGCTCTAAAATAAAGCCGAGGAAATGACACTTACTTCCAATTGCCAGAAAAAGGTGCCTTTCTCCACCAGAACCCAATCTTTCTGAGTAATGTGAAGGGTGGTAGAATTTTCCCTTTCATCCAGGATAAAGAAGAAGGCAGCAAGTCAAGTATTTTATTTCCATTAGCTCATCGTTCACAACTTCAGGTGGAGAATTAAGGACCTAAAAACTTAGACAAGGGACTAATATTCAAAATATATGATATGATCTTGCTGTGTCCCCACCCAAATCTCATGTTGAATTTCCACGTGTTGTGGGAGGGACCTGGAGGGAGGTAATTGAATCATGGGGGTAAGTGTTTCCCATGCTGTTCTTGTGACAGTGAATAAGTCTCACAAGATCTGATGGTTTTAAAAAGAGGAATTCCCCTGCATAAGCTCTCTCTCTTTGCCTGCTGCCATCCATGTAAGATGTAACTTGCTCTTCCTTGCCTTCTGCCATGATTGTAAGGCTTCCCCAGCCACATAGAACTGTAAGTCCAATTAAACCTCTTTCTTTTGTAAATTGCCCAGTCTCAGGTATGTCTTTATCAGCAGCATGAAAATGGACTAATACAATATACAAACAACAACAAAAGCAACAAAAACAATTTTATTAAAAAGTGGGCAAAAGACATGAAAAGACATTTTCCAAAAGAAGACATACAAATGGCCAACAGGCATATGAAAATATGTTCAACATTACTAATCATCAGAGAAATACAAATCAAAACCACAATGAGGTATCATCTTGCCCCAGTCCTAATGGCTACTATTAAAAAGTCAAAAATAATACATTTTGGTGAATATCCAGAGAAAAGGGAATGCTTATGCACTGCTGGCAGGAATGTAAATTAATACAATGTCTGTGGAAAACATTATGGACATTTCTCAAAGAACTAAAAATAGAACTACCAGTTGATCCAACAATCCCACTACTGGGTATCTACCCAAAGGAAAATAACTTATTCAATCAAAAAGATAGCTGCACTCATATGCTTGTCATAGCACTATTCACAATAGCAAAGATATGGAATCAACCCAAGTGTCCATCAGTAGAGGATAGGACAAAGAAAATATGGTACATACACACCATGGAATACTACACAGCCATAAAAAAGAATGCAAACATGTCTTTTGCAGCTACATGGATGGAACAGGAAGTCATTATCTTAAATGAAGCAACTCAGACACAGAAAGACAAATACAGCATGTTCTCACTTATAAGTGGGAGCTAAGTAATGTGTGCACATGGACCTAGAGAGTGGATTAATAGGCACTGGAGACTCAGAAGGGTGGAGAGTTGAAGGGGGTGGGTGATGAGAAATTACCTGATGGGTGTAATGTACATCATTCAGATGATTGATTCCCTAAAAGCCTTGACTTCACCACTATGCAATCTATGCATGTAATAAAATTGCACTTGTACTCCCATACATTTATAAAAATAAAAATAAATAAATATAAGGCATATGTAGCATGCTTTCTTATTTTAATAAAAACTTAAATAATTGAAGAAGGAAAAGGAGGCTAATGCATTTTACTTTCTCCAAGCCCAGGAAGAATCACGTTTCTGGCCTCATTCCCTCTAGTGTTTTGCATCGATGGTAAACACACTGGCAAATCTGTTTCTCTCCTAGACACAGACTTTCCTCACCATTAGTAACCACCCCAGCTCCAAACCTCCCCATCTCTGTTCTGGATCAATAGTTGAATGATCGTTGGCACTCATCTTGATTGATAATCTAAACACCTCATGCCTGACCACATCAAACATCAAGATGTGTATTGAATATTGCTTTAAATGATAAAGGTTCACTTCCTACCACTTCTTTAACTATGCTTTATGAGTCTCTGTATTTGCACACTTACAGTTTGTACACTTGCTCTTAGGATTCTGGTAACCTAGAAGAATGAAGGCCAGCTCTCAAGTTTTAGTTCCTATCCTTGACAATATACCCTAAACAGCATCCTCTTTGGGATAGAGCAGTCCTGTAATTCCTAACAAATTTTAACGTAATGTTTAATTATATTTGTCTACACTGCTAGGATCAAAATCATGGGTAAGGAAACTTAAGATACACTGGCAGAGAGGACATTTACTTCTGATCATATAAGTCAGCATCATAAATTTATATGCCAAGTAGAATATGCAGCTCAAAGTTCTATAGGCATTTACCTTATGCTAGGCCATGTACTTTTAGTTTATTTATACAACAATAAATTGGGAATTTTGTTATCCCATTTCCAGGTAATAGACTAGAGCTCAGAAAGGCTTAGTAAAATTTCTAAGTTTGCACAGCTAGTAGAAGCCAAGTCTTATGGGGTTTTATTGGCCCTTAAGGTCTTATTGGCTCTTAACCACCACTCACTTCACTGATGAAAGTGCCAGAAAGCCATCATGGTTACCAAATCATGCGATGAAAAAAGAAATGACAACGCAATAGATTTCCATGAAGTAGATGAAACACATACTGCAGCAAAACCATCTGTTAGATTTTGTTAGTTAAATAAACCTCAAAATGAATCTGGCAGGAACATTTGCACCTATCCTAACCAAGTGTACACTTATATAAATTTATATTTTTTAATGCAAATTTGCATATACAGGCTATGTTCATGCTCAGAGCAAGTCTACTTTTGGAGAGATTATTCTTATTTCTTATTATACTATGATTATCATCAATGAAAAGTCGAATCATCATTTAATGCATCATTTGCTATGTAAATTGTTTTTCACAGAGAACTGTTTGCTTTGACCTTTCTGGGAGTTGTCATTTCAAACTCATGGTCATTTACATTTTTCACCTTTCAGGAAGGTGCATTGAGTAGTGCCTAGCTTGAGTGGTGCATTTCAAAACTATAGAAATATTGGCAGGGCAGCCCTGTGATCCTATGTATTTAAACTCTGCTGTCCTTATTTAAAGTTAGATTTAGAGGAGTCAGGAGCTAACAGTCCCTATTGAAGAGGAGGGATGGATCCTGGGAATTCACCCTTCTTTGCTCCATGCTAAACTAGACCCATGGCCTTGAAGTCTTTTCTTCACAAACTCTATCAAAATTGGAGCATCAGCCCAATAGTTGAATGTTATTTTACTTATAGAAAGATCCCTGTGCTTTGGGTCAAATAGATTGTGCATGCTAGCAAGCTTACACCCAAACTAGAATGTCCAAAATAATAAAATGTGGAAGAATGAACAATATTTTAAAATTGCTCAAGACATAGTGTGTACATTAATTTAGATGTCCATGCTAAGTGCTAATGACCATAATTTCTTTATCAATTTAGATTAAAAGATGCATAGAAATTGACATTTTAATAACCACTACTCCTTGTCCCTCAGCTAACTGTGTAATTCTGAGTGTTCACCTTGCTCAGTAAACCACTGCCCAGAAGAGGGTCATGCTGAATCTACAGGTGAGGTCTCACCATTTCTGAATCGAGAAATGTTGGCGAGTACAATTGCATAGCTTAGCAAAAAAAAAAAAAAAAAACCATACACATATATAGGTGTATATATATATATACACACACACACACACACACACACACAAACGCAATATTTATACATAAATTTGTCATGTCAGAAATTTTGAAGAAAATTAGTATTGATCCTAATTTATTTTGGTTTTCATAACTGTTACCCAAAATTTTATAGACCCTCCATTTGCCTGTGGTAATAAACAGTGTTATTCACATGCATGGAATACTTTACAGTTAGCAAAATGTTTTTCCAAATTCTTCTGCGAGCCTCAAAACAATCTCCAGGAACTTAAGGCAATGTCTTAGTCCATTCGTGCTATAGAGAAATGCAAGAGACTGCATAATTCATAAATAAAAGAAGTTTATTCGGCTCTCACTTCTGCAGGCTGTACAAGAAGCATAGCACCAGCATCTGCTTCTGGTGAGGGTCTCAGGAAGTGTCCACACATGGCAGAAGGGGAGGGGAGCCAGCAAGTGCAGAGCACATAGTGAGGGAGGAAGCAAGAGAGAGAGGAGGTAGATGCCAGGCTCTTTTAACAACCAGCTCTTGCAGGAACTAACAGAATGAGAGCTCATTATTATGAGGATAGCACCAAACCATTTTTGAAGAATTCACTCCCATGACCCAAACATCTCCCACCAGGTCCCACCTCTAACACTGGGAAACAATTTCAACATGAGGTTTGGAGGGTGAAATATCTAAGCTATAGCAGGCAGGTATGCATCTGTTAACCAAATCCTCTCAATGGGCTCTGTGCCAAATTCAGTAATAGTATCTCCTCTTCTTCTTCTACCACGAGTGGATGCAGCCTGAAGCACTCATCCAATGTAGATGTTGGTGCCATGCTTCCTGTTCAGCCTGCAGAAATGTGAGCTAAATCAACCTCTTTTTTAAAATAAGTTACTCAGCCTCAAGTATTCCTTTATAGCAACACAAATGAACTAAGACACTACCTCCTGTTCCTGGCAGTTGCTGTGAGGCTCAAAGAATCTGGAAAAGCATTTTGCAAACTTTAAATTTCCTGTGGCTCTCATAACAAAGTAACACAAATTTCATGGCTTGGGACAACAGAAATGGGTTCTCTCAAGTTGTAGAGGTCAGTGCAAAGTTAAGGTATCAGCAGAACGATTCTCCCTCTGAAGGCTCTAGAAAAGATCCTTGGTGTTCCTTGGCTTGTAGATGCATTACTCCAATCTCTGTCTCTGCCATGACATGAACTTCTCCTCCGTGTGCCTGTGTTTACATCATTTTCCCTGTGATCATGTCTTTCTCAGGGTCTCTTCTCCTATTCACATTGGATTAAAGCCCAACCTAATGACTTTGTCTTAACTTGATGACATTTATAAAGACAAGATTTCCAAATAAGGTCACATTCTTAAGTACTGTGGGATTAGGACTTAAACATATCTTTTTCAGGCACACAATTCAACCCACAACAGATTTACACTTATTTTGTCCTCAACTGACCTCCTCCCCATTATTCACACTTCCATCTGTATGGATTTCCATGTTTCACAGGTCAAATTCTGTGATGTACATTTTAGTCACACCTTGCTTGCCATCTCAACCCACTGGCTTTTCTCATTCTTCTGTGTACATACTACAACCCAAATATTAACTCTCACATTTTATTCATCAGCAGGTAAGTGACCAGACATTGCAAAAATAAAATGATCCAACCAATATAATAGTTGTCTCCACAAATTTTTTACAGCAATTCCATGGGTGCTTATGAGAAATTCAAAGACCCTTTCCCCATGTTATGGGTTGAATTGTGTTCCCTAACACTGATATATTGAGATCCTAATCTATATGAGTCAGCTTGGGCTTCTATATTAAATTATCATAATCTGGGGGCTTAAACAACAGACACTTATTTCTTTTTTTATTATTATTCTTTAAGTTCTGAGATACAGGAGCAGAACATGTAGTTATACACGTGCCATGGTGGTTTGCTGCACCCATCAACCCATCACCTATATTAGGTATTTCTCCTAATGCTATCCCCCCCCCAGCCACCTACCCCTCAACAGGCCCTGGTGTGTGATGTTCCCCTCCCTGTGTCCATGTGTTCTCATTGTTCAACTCCCAGTTATGAGTGAGAACATGCAGTGTTTGGTTTTCTGTTCCTGTGTTCGTTTGCTGAGAATGATGGTTTCCAGCTTCATCCATGTTCCTGCAAAGGACATGAACTCATCTTTTTTTATGGCTGCATAGTATACGTGTCACATTTTCTTTATCCAATCTATCATTGATGGACATTTGGGTTGATTCCAAGTCTTGGCTATTGTGAATGGTGCTGCAATAAGCATACGTGTGCATGTGTAACAGACACTTATTTCTTACAGTTCTGGAGGCTGGAAATTCAGCATCTCAGCATGACAGATTTGGTTCCTGGTGAGGACTCACTTCCTGGTTTATAGGTGGTGCCTTCTCACTGTGTCCTCACATGGTGGAGAGAGGAGAGCTCTGATTTCTCTTCCTCTTTTTTTTTCTTTCTTTTTTTTTTTTTTTTTTTTTTGTTAATTCAACTTTTATTTTAGATACAGGGTGTACATGTGCAGGTTTGTTACAAGGTATATTACAGCCAAGTAGTGAGCATAACACCCAATACGTAGTTTTTCAACTCTTGCCCTTCCTATTCCTTCCTTCCACAGTAGTCCCCAGTGTCTATTATTTTCTTCTTTGTGTCCGTGAGTACCCAATGCTTAGCTTCCACTTACAAGAGAGAACATGTGGTATTTGTCTTTCTGTTTCCGTGTTAATTCACTTAGAACAATGGCCTCCAACAGCATCCATGTTCCTGCAAAGGACATGGTTTTATTCTTCTTATGGCTACATAGTATTCTGTGGTGTATATGTATCACATTTTCTTTATCCAGTCTACCTTTGATGAGCACCTTAATTGATTCCATGTCTTTGCTATTGTGAGTAGTGTTGTAATGAACATGTGAGTGCAATTGATTTTTCGGTATAATAATATATTTTCCTTGGTGTACATTTCCATAATAGGATTGCTGGGTCAAATGGTGTACACTAGTCCCACTCTAAGGACTCTATTCTTATGACCTCATCTAACCCTAATTGCCTCCTAAAAGCCCCATTTCTAAAGGCCAACACATTGGTGATTGGGGATTTAATATACGAAATTAAAGTGGATACAGTCTATAACAGCCCCCTAGTACCTCAGAATGTGACTTTATTTGAAATTAGTGTCATTAAAGATACAAATCATTAAGTTAGTTCTGGTTCCTCTTCCTATTCTGAAAAGGACACTACTCCCATCCCGAGAACCCTATCCTCATGACCTCATCTGAACCTAAAAGCCTCTCAAAAGCCCCATCTCCAAGTGCCAACACATTAGGGAGGTAGGGAAAATATGAACAGTCCATAGCAAATCCTAGTGAAATAAGATCACTCACGAGGTGATTATATTTGAAATTAGTATAATTAAAGATATAAATTAAGTTACGATGAGGTCATTAGGGTGGGCCTCAATCTAATATAACTGATATTTTTGTTAAAATATGAAATTTGGGCCAGGCACAGTGGCTCATGCCTATAATCCCAGCAGTTTGGGAGGCCAAGGCAGGTGAATCATGAGGTCAGGAGTTCAAAATCAGCCTGGCCAAGATGGTGGAACCTCATCTCTAATAAAAATACAAAAAATAAGCCAGGCGTAGTGGTGGGCACCTGTAATCCCAGCTACTCGGGAGGCTGAGGTAGAGAATTGCTTGAACTTGGGAGGCGGAGGTTACAGTGAGCCAAGATCGCACCACTGCACTCCAGCCTGGGCAACAGAGCAAAACTCCATCTAAAAAATAAATAAATAAAATAAAATAAAATAAAATTTTTTTAATTTAAAAATGTGAAATTTGGACACACACATGTAAGCCTGTATTTTCTCCACTTCTGTTCTCTCTATCTTCATAAATGGCAGCATCATCCACTCCGTTTGTCATGCTACACAGAGAGAACGCCATGTTAAGTGAAACCGGAAATTGGGGTGATGTATCTGAGGCAAGACCACCAGGTTTACATGCCCACTGCACAGTGACATACCGATACACTGAGACAGCATGGTTTGCAGTAGAGAAAGAGCTTAATTATGCAGGGCAGCCAAGCAAGGATTTGGGAGGAGACTTTCAAATATGTCTTCTTGAGGACCTCTGGGTTGAGATTTTTAAGAGGATCATGGAGGGTAAAGGGCTGGAGAATTAAGGTTGTTGATTGGTCAGGATAAGGGGGATTCAACTATCAGAACATGGAAACTGCATGCTTTGGTGAGCGAGTTCCTTGTGGGATCTTTCAGACCAGCTGGTGTCAGTCGTTTCACTGGTATGTTGGACCTGAAGGAATATTTCAAGGGGAAAGCTTGACATTTTATAATGTTCAAGTTGTTATCTTTAGAACAGTTAAGGGAAACTATAATCTTGTGACAGGGTGTATATGATAATAGGCAAACAACTATGAGGTAGAGAGTCAGAAAGCAAGCTGATCTAATGATTAATGCTGAGCATGCTACAAGCTTGGTTTACTTTTGTTTCTCCCCCTCCTTTCTTCCCTGGCTAGTTTTATAAAGTTTACAGGGATGGTTTCATATCTACAAGCCAAAGACCATCAAAAATTTTCAAGAACCACCTGAAGAGAGAACAGAGATATAGAGTAGATGGAGTAGATTCTCCTTCCCAGAAGGAACCAACCCTTCTGACACCTTGATCTCAGACTTGTAGCCTCCAAGATAAAGAGAGAATAAATGTCTGTTGTTTAAGCCACCTAGTCTATGGGGCTTTGTTGCTGGAGGCCTAGTGAACTCACATACCTAATACATTGCCTTTTCTATTTTTGTCCCTTCACAACCCTCTCTCATCCTCTAACCCAAAGATTCTTTCAATTTCAGCTTATGACCTTGCTACATATTCAAAGGGAAAATAAAGCTGTGTCTCCAAAACTGGAAACAATGTTGCTACCTTCCTCTCTGCCTCCCAACCTGGAAGAAGCATCTGGACTATACTCCAAGAGAAGCCCTTGTTTCTGTGCTCTGCATCCCACCAACGCCTGCCTTATTGAGGGCTTCTCTTCTTCACATAAGTCCTCTCCCCTGATTCCGAGGATCTCTCTGATGGGTCATTCCATAAATTTACACATGTGTCTCTCATCTCAAAGCAGTCACAAAACCACAACAATGGAAGTTTAGATGCCACATTTCACCTAGATACCGTTCCATTTCTTTATCTTCTCATAAAGCATTTCATATGGTGCTATGGTCTGAACGTTTATGTGTCCCCAAAATTCATGTGTTGAAAGCTAACCACCAAGGTTATGATCTTAGCAGGTGAGCTTTCGGGAGGTGATGAGATCATGAAGGTGGAGCCTCATCAATAAGATTATTTCTCTTATGAAAGGGACCCCAGAGAGCTCTCTCATCCCTTCCACCATGTGAGGAAGTAGCAAGAAGGCATTGTCTATTAACCAAGAAGTGAGTCCATACCAGACTCTGGACCTGCCACACCTTGATCTTGGATTTCCAGCCTCTAGATCTGTAAGCAACAAATCTCTGTTGTTTATAAGTCACCCAATCCTTAGCGTTTTGTCATAGAAGCCTGAACTGACTTACAGAGATGAGTTGTCCACAGGCACTGGTTTTCCTCCCTTACCTGCCATTGATCTTACCCGCAACCTACCTGACCTTGATCTTGAACCTTGTTCTATCTTACATTCAGGGATGCCTCTCTAATGAAGTTGGCCTTATCAATGTCAGCAATTACCTCCATACTGTCAAAGCCAACTATCTTTCTGTGCTGATCTGGCTTGAGCTTTGCCACAGTATTGGACTCATATGGTGTCTCCCTCCTCCTGGAAGCGTTCTGAGCTCTCAGCCTACTGAATGTGAAATGTACCTCCTTGTCTAACACCTCTGTTAGACTCTGTCCAAGTCTCCTTCTTGGCAACCTGCCTTCTTACTTTACTTCTAATTGCTAGTGCTTCCCATCTAAACTTTGTCCCTAAATGATTACATAATTATCCTGTATATATTGATATCTGTTCCCCACCCACACCTGCAGTTCTGACGTGTCTTAGCTGTACATTTGCACACTTGAACTCGGCATGTGGCTATCCCTGCACCACTTGGTAGCTCACACAAAGCCTGTATTTTTTTTTTTTTTTTTTTTTGAGAGGGAGTTTCACTTTTGTTGCCCAGGCTGGAGTACAATGGCACGATCTTGGTTTACTGCAACCTCCGCCTCCCGGGTTCAAGTGATCCTCCTGCCTCAGCCTCCAGAGTAGCTGTGATTACAGGGGCCCACCACCATGCCCAGCTAATTTTTGCATTTTAGTGGAGACAGGGTTTCACCATGTTGGCCAGGTTGGTCTTGAGCTCCTGAGCTCAGGTGATCCGCCCACCTTGGCCTCCCAAAGTGCTGGGGTTATAGGTGTGAGCCACCGCACCTGGCCCAAAGCCTGTATTTTCTTCACTTCTGTCCTCTCCAGCTTCGTAAACAGCAGCTTTCATCAACTCAGTTCCTCATGCCAAGAATCTGAGGATCTTCCTTCATTACAACCTTGATCTAACAGAGATGTTAAAAGCCCTAGATCTAAGAAATGGAGAGTGTATTATATATATTCCACATAATTTCCTAAATCACCTGGCCCAGTTTCAAAAGTTGAATATATGTTTGGTTCCAAAGGAAATATTAATATATGTATCTTGGCTACTTGAAGTATTCCGGCAGGCTTCATGTCACCTTAGAATCTTCTTGTTCTTCTCTTCTTCTTCTTTTCTTCTTCGTCTTCTTCTTATTATTATTATTTTTTCTTCTTCTTCTTCTGCTTCTTCTTCTGCTGCTGCTTCTTCTTCTTCTTCCTCTTCTTCTTTTTTTCTTCTTCTTCCTCTTCTTCTTTTCTTCTTTTGTTGTTGTTGTTGCTCTTCTTCCTCTTCTTCTTCTTCTTCTTCTTCTCCTTCTTCTTCTTCTTCTTCTTCTTCTTTTACAGGATCTCACTTTGTCACCCAGACTGAAGTGCAGTGACACAATCTTTGCTCACTGCAGACTGAACCTCCTGGGCTCAAGCAATCCTCCTGTCTCAGCTTCTGGAGTAGTTGAGACTACAGGCTCTCACCACTACGCCCAGTTAATTTTCGTATTTTTTGTACGGATGTGCCATGTTACCCAGGCTGGTCTCAAACTCCTGGGCTTAAGGGATCCACCTGCCTCAGCCTCCCAAAGTGCTGGGACTACAGGCGTGAGAGCCATAATTTTCTAAAAATGCAAAATCTTAGCTCCCATCTTAGAATGACTGAGTTAGAATCTGTGTTTTTAAGCAAATCCCTGAGAGTTTCATAAATATATTAAAGTCTGAAATGCACTTACATAGATCCTGTTCTCTGACCATAATGTACTTATATTAGGAATCAAAAATGGAAAAAATGAAACAAAACAAAACGTATGATATGGTTGGAAGCTAAAAACATTGCATTTCTTGATAAGTTAGTGAAATCACAAGGGAAATTATAAGAAAACATCAAAAAATTCTACACCACAAAACATGGCAGATACAACTATTGCAATTCCTCGAAATAAATATCTAGGCCAAAGTGGATGTCTCAAAAATGAAAACAAATGTAATAAGTACTCAAATCAAGAGGTAAAACTGGAGAGAGCCACTTGTCAAAATGTGAAGGAAAATGAATAGTAAATGTAATTCTATACACATCAATCAAAGCAATGAGCTGCTGCTTATAGCACAGCATGTATGAATCTCACAGCCATAGCATCAACTGAAGAGAATCAGACATATTAGAGTTTATACTATGAAATTCTATTTACATAAAGTTCCAAAACAATATCTATGGTGGTAATAGATGTCAGAACAGGGCTAAACATTGTGAGTACTGACTGAAAACAGGGAGCAGTTTTCTGGACTTCTGGGAATATTTTATATCTTGATACAGGTGGTGAGGACACAGGTGTATGTGTAAGTAAAAATGTATAAAAATATAAACCTTTATTCCATTGTAAACTTAATATTGTGCACTTTTCTGTACGAAAGTTGTACATCAAAAGTAGTGATCTACTGTGTGTGTTTTCAGAATTAAAAATCCATAAGAAATTGGAGTAAACAAAGCGTACCAATATTTGATTTTGATTCTTTGGGGAAAATATCATGAACTAGACAAACCACTTTAAAGGAGAGTAGGAGAGAGGAAAAGAAACATGATGTGAATAGAAAGAGAGCAAAAGAGAGAGGACAGAGAGAGAGAGATAAATAATATTAAGCCCAGAAAAGTAAATAACCAAAGATTCAGTGGAGATTGTAAAGATTAGACAAGAACACTGTGAACTCCATTCCAAAGTATTTAAAAGTTTGGACAAATTACATTACTTCCAGAAACGTATAAAATAAAACATTAATATAATTTAATATTCATTAAAATATCATTCATTATCATGTTTTAACTTTATAAATTAAGATATATGAAATAAACCTTTGACCAGACAAATATCAAATAAAGAAATTAAAATATTAATTAAACATTCTTCCTTAAAAATGCAAACAGCTCGTTCGGTATCAGCAAGTCTAACAATGTAATGTACCTTGGTAACATTTTTAAAAGAGGAAAATAATATTCAACTGTAGCCAATGCACAGATGCCAATGAGCTGCCCACACAGGGAAGCCCCTGGAGGTCAACAATGTGACCCTCTGAAGTTGACTACAGACTAAATTTTCAAGATGAACCTGGAGTGTAAGTGTCTAAGGACCTTTTTACCCACATCCCAAGAGTCTTTGTCTTATTGGTGCAGACAAAAATCATATAAATATAAAATAGTGCCACTGGCAAACAAAGATGACATCAGGAAATGTCTGTTGACTGTAAATGTTATCTGATTCTGAGAGATCAAAGGTAGCAATCTCAACTGTATTCCACCTACACAGTTGAAATCGAATTCACAAAAATATAGCTTTTTCCCACATTTTTAAGAAGCATTGAGATGTTACTGTTGTTTTTCTAAAGACTTGCTGAACTAAGGTACAAGAAAGTACTCTTTCAGACACAGGGTAAAATTATATAAAATCATAAATTCATACCTTAAAACCCAAAATATTTTGGAGGAGAAAAATCAAATACATTCATTTTTGTTTCTACTGTTTTGTGGTTTTGATCCCATTGGGAAGGTTTGAGGCAAAAAACTGAGTAGACATATAATAATTTTCCTGTCCATGAATATGTAGCAACTAAATTTTAATGACCAAATCGTACAACACAGATAAAAACATAGTGTATATAGACTTATATTTCTGGGTATTTTCCAGGGTTTTTAATAATATTCTTGCAGGCATTGTAACTAAATCTGACTTGAATGATAATGCAAATAGTTGAAAAACCTCACACGAAGAGTGTAGATTAATTTGATAAGATTGTGGATACGTTTGATAAGAGTGTAAATGTATTTGATAAAGCTAGTTTGTCCACTTAGAGGGCACCATTTCTAATCAGGAATTGATGACATTTGCAGTATTTTTAAATCAGATCCTCAAACGAGATACAGTAAAATGGATTAACTAATATGACAATCAGAATAATAATGATCCTGTCTTTACCTTGAATTCTCTTCTATGAAGTTAAAAATTGTTTTGCTTATCTTGTTTATTTTCCCCTGATGCCAAGTATATGTCAAGCACATAGTGGATATCAGAAAAATGAAATGAGGAAGGAGGAGCAGGAAGGAGAAGGAAGGAAGGAGGGAAGGAATGAAGGAGGGGAGGAAAGGAGGAGGGAGGGGGAGGGAGGGAGGGGGCAAAAAAGAAGAAAGGAAGGGAAGGGCAAAAAAGAAAAGAAATGTCATCTGTTGTCTGTGCTTGTTATTAGCCATTTTTTCATAGATTTCCCATTAATTCTTGTTTCTCTGATAGTGGTAAAATTTACCACCGCAACTCAAAAATGTTTTGTTGATGGGTGCCTAAATGAATTAGGGCCAATATCTGCATGATATAATAATTTCCTCTCTTTGTATGGCTCATGAAAAATCTATATCTGGTAGAACGCAGTGCTAAAATAAGATACCCTCCATCATTCAACCTGGCCAAAACTATTTCAAGAAGCAAAAATAAGATTAACAAAACCTCCTGCAAATTTATGTTTTCCAGAGAACTTCATGGGTAGCAGAATATTTGCAATCCTGAGGAAAGTGTAATTTATAAAGAAACAGGTAGATGCCATCAAAATATTACATTCAGAAGAAACCACTGCTCTGGTTCCATTCCAGACCTCCAGCTGGGCCACACAGTTTCATGATAATGGATTATTAATTACACTGATCTCTGCATATTAATTGAGACCATGGAAATATTTCCATTACAAATGACTTGTTTGTAAAAGCCTGCAGCATCTTAACTGTGTGGCTACATTCAGCAAGAAAGAAAATTTTCCTGATCTTAGACGATTTTGTCTATGGGTAAGAAATAAAGATAAACATCTGCTCGAGGAAGACAGAATTGAAGGTATCCCTAAGAGATACTACAAAACTCTTAACAATGCAGGAATATCAAGGAGTAACTGTCATTGCAACATGTTCCAACAATATTGTCATGTTCTTTTGGAAACCACAGACAGACATTTCCTCCATATGTGTGTCCTACCCAGTGTGGATGTGATGGATAATTTCATGTGTCAACTTGACTGGGCTCAGGGATGCCCAGATAGCTAGTAAACACTATTTCTAGGTGTTTCTGTGAGAATGTTCCAGGAGAGATTAGAAGTCGAATCAGTAGACTGAAGAAAGAAGATACCCTCACCTATGTAGGTGGGTGTAATTCAATCCATTGAAGGCCTGAATGGAAACAAAAATGTTGAACAAAGACAAATTCACTCTCTTCTTGAGCTGGGACATCCATTTTCTCTTGCCCTTGGACTCAGAGCTCTTGGTTGTCAGGTTCTCAGATTCCAGGACTTATGCCAGCAGCCATGCCTGGTTCTCAGGCCTTTAGACACAGACTGAAGTGCGCCACCAGCTTCCTGGGTCTCCAGCTTGCAGGTGGCAGGTCATGGGACTTCTCAGCTAATTCCTATAATAAATCTCCATTCTCTCACTCTCTGTCTCTCTCTCTCTTTCTCTCTCTTTTTCTCTCTCTCTCTATATATTATCTATCTATCATCTGTGTATCCATCTATCATCTATGTATCATCAGTCTACCTATCATCTAGCTAACTAGTTATTTTATCTATCTGTCTGTCTGTCTGTCTGTCTGTCTATTCTTCCAACATTTTGGTTTTGTTTCTCTGGGGAACTCTGACTAATAGAGAGTAACATAAGTTTAACCTGTGGGCTTTCTACCCTCAACAAGCTTATCATTGAGTTGAGTAGAGGAAACAATAAATGCTAAAGTAAAGCTTAAAACTCGCCAGTAGAATAAAGAACACTGCCTCTCTGGTAAATTATGTCTATGGTTTGAAAGACATATTTATCACTTTATCATAATTTGAAATATTTAATCTAATTCCCTTTGCAATATCCAGCCCCCTCACTCCAAGACAGTGTACTCTGAAAACACCAGATTGACATGGCACCCAAGCATCATTTAATCTAAGTATCTTTCTTTAGAATTTTGTCTTCTAGCATGAGTTTTCAAAAAGTAAAGTGGATACTGGGTATTGTATATTTCTGGTAGTTTCTGAGTGAGAGAAAGGGGTTTCTTAATGGAATTACAGTAAGAGGGCTTCTACAATATTGCAGGATTTCATAGATTTGTGGTACTGAGACCATTCTCCTGGAGAACTTTAGGAGTCAGGAAATAGCGCCCTTTAAGAAGTAGAGAATTCATTTTCAGGGTTTGAGCTCTATCAATGCTGGAAGACATGACAAAATTTGAGCTTTTTTTCACTTCTAAGGAGGGCTAAGCTATGAGTGTTATCAGAAGAGATATTTTTCTGGAACCTAATCTTTGTTTGAATGTCATGGAGGACTCATATTCTTTGACTTGGGTGTCATATTGATCTAGCCTTTTTAGTGTACATTATTATGGAGTTAAGGCAATGGATATTGCAAACGACATATTTTAGATAATTTCCAAGTTTCGTGGTTTTTATGCAGAGCAGTGGCCTTCAAAAGGGATAATTCTACCCACTGGGGGACATTTGGCAGTGTCTGAAGACATGTCCGGTCGTTACAGTTGAGGAGTTGGAACTGACACCTACAGGTATGAGGTGAGGGATACTGCTCAATCTCCTACCACGTACTCGCAGCCTGTGGGGCACTTCTGAGCCCCCACAGCAGAGAATGGTCTAGAGGGTAGAGTCCAGGGGTGTCTAAGGGAGAGAATATAGTCATGGGTTTTTAGTTTCTGTTTCTGGCTGGGCCGGTAAAGCCCCTTCCTCATCTCTCTTTTCCGCTCATCACTAGAGACAGAAACTAAAATCCATGGCTTCAGGCTGCTAAAAGCCTAAAACAAAGCAGAACAGAACAACAACAAAATAAAGTGGGTTGGACAAGCTTAGTCTAAACCAAAATATCAATCATGCCAAGGTTACAAAACCCTGAAATAGAACTGGCCTACCCATTGGAGAAGGGTAATTCCTCTTTTTTCTTACTATATTTCAGTATCATTCTGGTTAGAGTTTACTTTTAGGGGCTCAGCTCTCTCTGGGGTGCTATTTCTTCCTTTGTAAATTCTGTTGGAGACTGTAATTGCATTAATAACACAGGATACTGTGCATGGGCCAAGTTCCTGATGTATAAGTAGTGTGTGTGAAATGGTAACTATGTATTACAATATGTCATAACAGTTGGCTATGGAGCCCTTTTATGCGTCTAAATTTGTTTCTTTTTTTTTTTTTTTTTTTTTTTTTTTGAGACAGAGTCTCGCTCTATCACCCAGGCTGGAGTGCAGTGGTACGATCTCAGCTCACTGCAACTTCTGCCTGGCAGGGTCAAGGAATTCTCCTGACTCAGCCTCCCAAGTAACTGGGACTACAGGCGCACACCGCCACACCTGGTTAATTTTTTGTATTTTAGTAGAGATGGGCTTTCTCCATGTTGCCCAGGCTGGTCTTGAACTCCTGAGCTCAGGCAGTCTGCCCGCCTTGGCCTCCCAAAGTGCTAGGATTTCAGGCATGAGCCACAGCGCCCAGCCTTTTTTTTCCCCCTATAGCATAAAAATAAACCTTTTTAAGCACAGTTTGAGATTCAAATGAGATCAGGTACAAAATTATTGTCTTAGAATGGGTGAAAGAAGACAGAGGACATCTATTGGCCATCAGTTATTTTTTAAAGATTGGCATTATTTATAAATAGAATCATTATAAATAAAATAAAAATAAATTACAGCATTATATTATGTTATTAATCAATTCTTAAAAATAAAATATATCCATTCAATATTTTTTAACAGTGAAAAGATACCTATGTTGCCTACATAAATAATTCCTTGTAGTCACACAATTGTTTTGTAAAATTCAGTCAACGTCTTTGATGTGGAGAGGAGCAGAAAGGTATCACCCTGGGGCATATTTTTCTTATTTAAAACTAGTATTCTCTCCTGAATTTGATAAATAAAAGACCAGGAGTGGGCAAGCATCATATGGACTCAGCTGAATCAGTTTCCAAGAACCCCACATTTCAGCCTGAGCACATGCAAAGCTGGTCACCACAGTGGCAGCTGGAAAAGAGATAGGTGGGGCCATTAGTCATGAATGAATGCATGTGTTGAGCATACTGGCTAAAAGCAAAATTCTGTTATGTGCCTGTCTACCCAATGACCTCATGAGTTGCAATGACCAGCTGCTAGCCTAAGATCCAAATTCAGCAAGACTATTAATCTCTTGGCGCTAGAATTCCTTCATTGGATATTAAGTTTTCTGTGCAATGGGGACATGAGGCAAAAATTGTAGAAGGAGGTCATTGAGTATCTGTGAGATGTTCCATCTTCAATTCTATTACTTAGTTCCCTGACTCATGCATTCTAGCTAAAAGAAGAACTGCATCATATATTGACTTGGTTCAAAGAATATTCTTAATCTTACAGGCAGCACTTTATATTGAAAGCATCAATTTAACTGGAGGTACGAGTGAAGTATATTAGGTCATTCTACTATTCTATAAGGCCAGCTGCTTCTGGGTGTTGGATATCACACAACAAGAGCAGTGATTCTCATCTGCAATAACCCATTATCTAGCATGGGTTCCTTGGTTAGAAGCAATGTTGTGCAAGATACTATGACCATTTTTAAGGCTTCCAGTAAGCCAGTTAGTGGCTCTAGCAAAGAAAAAAAAAAAAAAGAACCACACATTAAAGTAGCAAGAATGTCAATGAGGCACACACATCCATTACCTAATCTGAACTCTACAAAGCCTCCCAAATGAGGACCCCGAGTGCTGACTGTGAACAGTGTGGACCCAAGTGAATCTGAATGTCAGCTGCATTATCCAGATATGATCCCAATAACCGGACAATGAGATTATAACCACACAGCGATCCTCCCCAAGAAGTCTGTCTGAAGCTTTGGACTTAAATATAATATAAACCTCGTATTGTCTTATTTACTTTAAATATAAACTCTTCCATGTGCATCCCAGGGAATCAGGTTTTTCAATGGCTCCTGAGTGTTCCTTTTTGCAGAATATTAATATTTTGTCCTACACTCAGTTCAGTTGCTACTTTTTCTTCAATGGGAGCATCAGCAACATCAGCTGCCGAGGGTGGCAGATTCTCTCCAATTTTGCTTTCAACTAATATTTTTGAAACAACAGAAGTAAACTCTTGAGAATAAATAAATCATTAGGTTCTTGGACAGTTAGAGCTGGGGAGTCCCAAGAAAATAATACCAAGGGTGGTAAGAAGGATTAAAAAATGGCTCCTAAGATTCCTGCCCCTTGACCTACACACAGATTATCCAATCAAACACTAATGTAGGTGCTGTGGTGAAGGTATTTTGCAGATGTTATTAAAGTCCCAAAATCAGTTAACCTAAAGACAAGACAGACACACTATGCAGTTGAGCTATGAGCATTTGAAAGCAATTTTCTCTGGCTAATAGCAAAATAGGAAGTTGGAGATGTGAAGTAGGACCAGGATTTAATGTGTTGTTATTGGCTTAGGGATTGAGGAGACTATCTGAAAAAGACAGTGGACAGCCAGCAAAAACACAGGGACCCCAGTCCTACAACCACAAGGAACTGAGATTTTCCAATAAAAAGATTGAGCTTGGAGGTGTGTATTTCCCCAAAACTTCTAGGGAAAAATTCAGCCTAGTCAACACTTTGATTTCAGCTTTGTGAGACCGTGAGCAGGGGATCCATCCACACCATGCTGGTGTTCTGACCTGCAAAACTGTGAGCTAATAAATGAGTATTTATTAATAAATGAATGTTTTAGGCAGCTGTGTCTGTAGTCATTGATTACATAGCATAGAAAATTGACATACATTTGATGTGACTATCACTTATATCCCTCAATAAATATTTTCAAAATGATACTACCTTTTCTCAGAAATAACTCATTAAGTAAAAAGAGCAAAAATATTACCAAAAATTCCAGGAAAATAGGTCTCAATTGAAAGTCCAAATTCATGGAATGTATGTCAGTGGTTGACTATGCCAACTCTATCGGTAGGAATTGGCTGCTGTTGGTACCACTGCAAGCAAAAAGTTACTCCCATAGAAATGCATTAAAATTTCTCATTTTGTATTGAGTTCACTCTGATAATCACAGTGGATGCAGCTAAACAAACTGGAGAAAACTTCATTAGTAATTATTAAGCGTTTCGAGGGAAAGTTCCCATGATACACACAGAGTTCAGCAGACAGAGGCTGAGTTCCAACAGCAAGTACGTCCATAAATCAAAAAAATCCCATGAGTTGGTGGAGTGGTAATAGAGAAACCAGTGTGAATTACTGCTTAACAGGAATATTGAATCCTTAAATGAACTGCATGCTCTCATTTTTAATGGGAGCAAGCAGTAGCCAGGCATAATAAAAATAATTGAAATGAGGGTTTGGATCCATTAATCTACTGAAAAGTGTCTTAAAAAATAAGTGAGGCAGAAAAACAGCCAAATGTGGATGACAACTTCCCGATAGATGTCATTTGTTCCTAATGGTCTCCGTGGCCGTCAATAAAAGAGCGAATGGTATGGATAATGGCAAGTAAAAGTTTAAGACAAATTCTTCCCTAGAAGAAGGATGTAATGGAGACTAGGAAGAGTGATGGATGGAGTAAATGTGCCTCTCCATTGCTTCATTGGAAAATAAGAATTAATCATTATATCCACATACTACATATAATTAATGAAGTCGCAGGAGTCCAATTGAATGAATAAAACTCATTTTTTCATCTCTTTCTCTCCTGTCATGTATGTTATATGAGATAATGTCTGAATCAGTCTTGCAAGAAACATTGGTGATTGCCACAGGTTTTATCTGAGTCCTTCTCCTGGAGTCTGAAAGTATGTGCCTTCCCACCATATATTAGTCCATTCTCGCATTGCCATAAAGAAATACCTCAGACTGGGCAATTTATTTTTAAAAAGAAGGTTTAATTGGCTCATGGTTCCACAGACCATACAGAAAGCATGGCTGAGAGGGCCTCAGGAATCTTACAATTGTGGTAGAAGATGAAGAGGACATGGGCACATCTTTCACGGCTAGAAAAGAAGGAAGAAGAAAAGGAGAAGGTGTCACAAAATTTTAAACAATGAGATCTTTTGAGAACTCACACACTATCATGAGAACAGCAAGGGGAAATTCCACCCCCATGCTCTAATCACCTCCCACCAGACCCCTCCTCCAACACAGGGGATTACAAGTAGACATGAGATTTGGGGTGGGATACAGAGCCAAATCATATCACACCATATTTAAAGGTTTCACAGGCTGCCAGAAAAAGGCCCAAGGAGTTTGCCGTCACACAAGACACGGGTGGGTAATGTGAAAAGCAGAATGGTATTTTTTTTTTATGTTTTAGGAGATGAATATGACAAGTAGAAGCCCATGTTGGACAACTGGCGAGGCTCACTGTGTCTTGGAATGACCCACAGACCACAATCCTTGATCTCCAGTTTACATCAGCATGATACATAATATGCTGATGATATTGGGAAGGTGATAGCATTTACATGACAAAATGATTATTTAATGCAGTTATGCCATCATCACTGTGCAGAAATGTGTGTAAATATTGAGTTATGCTTTTTGTGATTATTCCTTAAAAGCATACATTTAGGCCATCCTATGACAGTTCTCACGAAATAAATTGTCACCAGAACTATTTTGCAAAATATAATTCAGGCTCCAATCCCCTCACATAGCTTTAAGAAAATAAATCTCAATATATGTGAAAAGACTTGCCTAGTTGGAGAGACAACAGGCCTGAAGTTGCTCAGAGTCTACCCAAAATAGATTGGACTTACAAAGAGAAGAATGAAGTAGAGAATCACAAGTATGGGAACAACCACATTGTTCTTTATTTTGTGAATTAGATGCAAGTTTTGATTTCTCAGAACACACTAGTGTGTTCGAGAATTTCTGAAAGGAGAGAACATTCTTTCTCTCATTCTCTCAATTATTCATGAGTTTCTTCTTCACAAAATGCCTGGAAATGGTTGGGCCACTTCCTGAGCGCTGGTGGCATTATTTAATCCAATTATAAATCCTCACTGAGGGTTTTTAAGTGCCAAGAACTCTACACAGATGAGTTATATAAGTTCTTGTACAGAAGACAGAACACAAACCCAGTATATCATCACATACTGTAACATATATATATATCTCACCGTGCGATATACTTTACAATATACCATGCATAATAACATAAAATATTTAAAGTTAGAGTTTCAATCTGTTTCAGCTGCTATAACAAAATACCTTATTTATAAATAATAGAAAGTTATTTCTCAGAGTTCTAGGGGTTGTGAAGTCCAAGCTCCAGGTGCAAGCAGATTCAGTTTCTGATGAGATTTCACTCTCCGCTTCCAAGATGGTGCCTTCTTTCTGCATTCTCACATCCAAGAAGAGAGGAACACTGTTCTTAAATGGAAGAAGGGCAAAAAGGGCAAAAAGGGCCAAGAAGATTCCCTCAAGCCCTTTTATAAGGGCACTAATCCCATTTGTGAGGGCAGAGCCTTCATGACCTCATCACCTCAAAAGACCCTGTATCTTAATACCATTGCATTATGGATTAACTTTCAACATGAATTTTGGAAGACACAAAAACACTCAAACCATAGTAATTGAAAAAGTTGAGTCCCCGCTTTCAAGAAACTCACCATCTAAAAGGAGCGGATGAAACATGGGTCAAAGATTAGTCTAAAATGGATAAAGGCTAAAATATATGTGTGCAACAGTTATCATGGGAACCCCTAAACTTCTCCATCAACTTAAAATCTTTCATGGAAAGAGTCATTTAATTGGTGAAAATGTGGGAAAAAGCATTCAAAGTAATGAAGAACCAGTCAGTTAAGTGTGACCTGTTTGAGAAAACACAATAATTTTAATTCTTGAAGCAAAATGAGTCACGAAAATATGTCCACAGGTTAAATCAGAAAGTAAGTTGAAAGTTTTGGTGGCAGGACTAAGAAATTTGATGCTCACTCAAACATTCATGGAAGCCACTGTAGGCTTCCTAAGAAAAAGAGTGACCAGCTTATCTTGGTTTTCCTGGGGCTCTTCAGTTTTAGAACTGAATGCCCACATCCTCAGAACATCTTAGACCTGAGCAACTGAAGATGACTGGTCACTGTAGGCATAAGAAGATGGTGTCTCTCAATCTCAGAAATGCATTATAATGACAACCGAGAATAGAATTGGTTTCCAGCTCTGGGATTCTGTGGTAGCAATTATGGCAATGTAATGTTTGTATGGACATTAATCAATGGCTGTGGAAACATAAAGAATGGAATGAACTCAAGAGAGATCAAGACTAACCCAACAGAAATTGGAGGCTAAATCAGATGTTTTGAGAGGTGAGAGGGAAAGAGAAATGTCAATTATGGCTCCTGTTTCTGGTTTGAGGTAAATGGTGGACATTTACTGAGTGTGCCCAGATAGAAATTACAGGGATATGCCTGTGCTTTTCCCCAGACAGCAGCATTAAAGGCAGTGGATGTGTACATACAAATCCATTATTAGGGGTTCAAACCCAGAGACAGGAGTAAGGAGCAAGAAGAGTAGGACAAAAAATGTGGTAGAGTCTATGAACTGATGGCCCTGGGTGCTGCTAGTTGGCCACCTACAGGAAAACGCCACTAAGATGCATACAACATGCGTTGGCATTGCACCTTTGGAATGGAAGAAAGCAGCAATAAATTATTCACTTGCTTCTTCTATTAGTTAAAGATTAGTTCCATAAGGCATTAACTTCTTGGACTTCCTGGTAGCACATATCTAGACAAGGGCAGTACACCAGGCCCTCTGTGCAGTCACTTGGCACAGTGTCCTTCAACATCAGAACTGCAATAAACTTCCAAGAGCAGATGACTCCTATTGACCAAAAAAGACAACAAACAACAATTACAATGCATGTCAATACAAGCTTATCATTCACTGGACCATGAAGTTATCTCACCAATGGCCTGGTGATTAGTTGCACTAATTGATGAGCTGTTTTTTCAGTGCTGGGTACTCTGCTGATTATAAATGTTCAATTAATCAACATCGATGCTGTGTGTGGGAATCTGCTCCACAATCATTTTCTCTGGTCCATAGACCAGGTTCTGAAACTTTTTAAGGATAGTTAAAGCTCCCAGTGGATCCTCCAAGGTAGGACAGGTGTAGAAGGAGAAAAAGTAGGTGAATCTTTCACAGGTTTTGTTGTGTTATTGTGAACAGCAGGAGAAGCAAGTCATAACTTAGGGATCCTTTCTTAAACTTTGGAGAACACTTGAGAGAGACATTTATATTCAGGGTTAAATGGCACCTTTAAATGCAAATGACATTGAAGTGTAAATTACCTGCATCCATTATGGCCACTGTAGCAATCAGTCAAAACCAACTCCAGCTAATTTAAACTGAAAGGCATGGATGAAATAATAAGGAACAGGGTTCCTGAACGTCAACCCGATTGACATTTGGTCTACACAATTCTTTATTGTAAGAAGCTGTTCTATGCATTATAGGATATTTATCCAGAAGAGGACAGTAGAAGACTTTTTCTTCCTACTCGACCAGTTGTGACGAACAAAAAAATGTCTTCAGATATTGTCAAATGTCCCCTCAGGAGAAAAATCATCCCAGTTGAGAAGTACTGATAGCTCAAAAAATTGTCATGAAAAGGGAGAGGAATTAAGATCAATAAATAGCTGAGCCACAGCCAAAATCAGTGCTAGAGTCATCTGGTTGGTAGAGTAGAACAGATACCAATATTTATTGCCAAATACCATGGACTACATAATTGCTAATACCCCCACAGTCTTATTATTGCCCTACTCTCACACTATCTCTGCATCTGTAGCTATCTCTGGTCACCTCCACCATGGTCTGTAAAGATTCTCCATCATCCCTTCATATTAAAGTCATCCTGTGAGGGAACAAAATGTTGGTGAATAGATGGTAGCAGAATGCTTAAGGAGTAGAGAGTTGGGGCATTTAATTTAATGTCTATAGGGTGTGTGAGTGTGTGTGTGTGTGTGTGTGTGTAGTGTTTGACATATGAAGATGCGTGAAGAAGCAAGAATGACCAGGGTGAAGATAACACTAAGGGAAGAAAGTCTGGAAACCTACTCGGATAACTTTGTATCTTAGAGCCATAAAATCGGACAATTTTAAGTTCAAAAGGCTCCAGTATGACTTCAGATGCAGGACTAACATTTTCTGGTAGATACTCATTGGTGGACATTCATGCATGATGCAAAGATCTGTACATTTTGTGGTATTCCTACATGTTTATACATATCTGTACTCCAGATACCCAGGTCTCTCTTAAGTATAAGTAAAGTCCCAATGCATCCTTTAATCTCTTTTCTTCCATGCTTCTCATGAGTCAGCCAGGTTATTCTCAGCTACCCCTGAGTCCATATATATTCCAACCTCAGGACTTCTCTCTGCACTAGGTGGATGATCAGGTGATCTGCCTGAAGGCTCGCCAACTGGGAGAATCTTTTTTTCTCCTCTGCTTTTTTTAAGCCCACTCTTGGGTAAGGATGTAGTGCAGCTATTGTACATTCTTACTTCCCACCAAAACCATCCATGCAAAAAAAAATGAGCTTGAGCTTCTTCCTCTTTTTCAGTTGGTCATAGAGTGCTCCTACCCCAAACAGCCATTTGCTGTGAGTAGAGGGATGAGCATTTATGCCTTATTCGGGGAAAGTCACATGAAGATCTGGGCCACCTCCTCATGCAACTTACGTATGACATCTGGCCCTGATCATATCCAAGCTCAGGGGCACCACTTCCAGCTTCAAATGGATTGTTGCTGAATCAACATGACCTTGGGCATCAGCGTGTCTGACAGACCCCAGCTCTTGCTGAGTGGTCTGAACTCATGGCCACTTGACACTCGCCAGTGAAATGCCTGGTATCTACCAGAGTGCATTGCCACATCGGGAGATGAGCCCTAAATTGTGTGCTGGACTGAATTGTGTCACACACCAAATTTATATGCTGAAGTTCCCTAATACCCAGGACTTCAGAATGTGACTGTGTTTGGAGATGGGGTCTTTACAGAGGTGGTGAAGGTAAAATTAGGTCATATGGGTGGACCCTAATCCAATGTGAGTAGTGTTTCCTTATAAGACAAGGTGATTAGGACACAGACACACACACACATGACCATGGGAGGACACAGGAAGATGACGGCTGCCTTACAATAAAGGACAGAAGCCTTAGGAGGAGTAAACCCTGCTGACACCTTGGTCTTGGACTTCTGGTTTCCAGGACTGTGAGAAAATAAGTGTGTGTTCTTTGAGCCACCCGTTCTGCTGTCCTCCATTAAGGAAGCTTGAACAAACTAATTCAAATAATGTGTATCTCTCCTGCGAATGGTGAGGCCTTGCTCAACAACCCTAGACACTTGTATTGTGACTCTCCCAACATGGATTGCCATAGACTCTACATAGCATCCTTTCCCTCCACTGACACCTCCAACACCATAGGGTTTGCCAGATTATTTTACCTAAGTGACAGGGTTATTTTCATCAAAGACTGGACAATTTCAGAGCTCTTATCTGCTGTGAGTCCCCATAAACTGGCCACCTACTTTGTCACCCAGTACATGGGTCAAGGCATAAGATTACAACCTCTGTTTCTGTGTTATTTCCAAAACCCAAAAAGGGCTACCAGGTGTTGTGCTGCCTTTTACATGGTGAGATATACAAGAAGCAACAGTTTGTTTTCTACCTCAGATAGGACGCCTGAAAGCCTAAAATTTTTTTCCTGGTATAGCAGACCCTTGAATCCTTACACACTCCACAAAACATATTTTACCAAGGTTCCCAGTATGCTGACCACCTCTTGCACATCCTGCCTGATCAATCTGCTGTTATCAATATAATAATTTGATGTGATCTTCCAATGGTCCAATTTCTTTTTTCTTTTTAATGGTAGGGTGTCTTCCCAGGGACCCCAGTATCTCTTCAACTATTAGGTTCCAGTCCTGAAAACAAGCTCAGACTTGGAAACAAAGAAAGGCCTGTGATTATCGTTGAAAAGAGTGCTTGTTCTCAGCCTCTTTGTTTTCTATCATGATTCCTTTTACTGGCACAGGCTGAAAAATTCTTGTTAGATGTCCACACAATTTGCTCCACACACATGTCCATGCCTGTCTGATCTTCATGCATGTGGCCCTCTGATCTGCATGATGTGTGCCCTGAAGATCAAAAGGAGAGGCAGAGACATAGCCTTAGGGGGCACCTGTTGCCTTGTGTGGAAGCAACCTCTACCTTGTCTTCTATCACAGAGGGACATCCAGCTCTTACTGGTGAAATTGGCTCCTTGTGCAGGTTCAGAAATTTCAGGCAAGTCTGGGCAGGCAATTCACCCAAAGGTCTCTATCTCATGTGCCAGAGTCCCAAGTCTTCACAACCATTACCCTGACCTTGGTCTTAGAGATGGGCTTTGATTGGGGCATTTAACTTTCTTTGATGTTCAGCCAGTTGCACTGTTGGATCTTTGAGGTGGTCTTGGCTTTTCTGACTCCTCTTAGCAAAAAGGAGAACTTCTTTGTTTGCCACCAAAGAGCAGCTCTTTTTTTGTAGGTGGCTTCCAATTGACCATTAGTCTCTCAGCTGTTCCTTATTTTTCTGTAGCACATCATGGTATTTAATATTATTCATGCAATGTCATTATGGCCATAGCTACCATTTTCTCCATCCCTCTCAAACGTCAGTTGAATCATGGCCTGCTCATGCAGTCTCTTCCAACATTACACCATCAAAAGTTGCTACCAGTGGGTGTTTTGTCAAAACTGAACCATAACTTTGCACCAGGGACTACCTCTGCACCACCTACCATAGCAGTGGAGTTCTCCTTCCCACCAGGTGGTAAAGAATCCACCTTCTGAGCACCATCCTGTTGCTTTATTTCAGACATCTGCAGGTATCAACTCTCACAGGTGGGCTTCTCCAAAAGTCAATGCTGAGATAGATTTGGATGTGCAAGATAAGTACTAAGGATCATTCGTGTGAAAGGAAGCATGATTGGGCAGAGAAAGAAGTCAAATAGCATTGAATAGCATTGCAGATCCACCAAAATTTCTTCTAGCCTGTCATTAAACTCTGAAGTGTGTGACTATCAGAGTACCTTGGGTTGAACCAAACTGGCCAGTTCCCTGTAGCCTGGATCCTGTCACTTAATGCAGCTGTCCTGGGAAAAGCAGGACCTCAGAAAATGTAGCTCTCTGCAGCTGAAGTCAACCCTGAGTAGCAAGTCCTTCTGCAAAGTTAAATCCAGGTGATGCATCTCCATTCTGCTATAGCAGATATTGTGTTTTATTCAGTAGTAAAATCAATATACAGCCAAGTCCGCATTCGTGACCATTTCTTAAATGAATGAGTTAACATAGGAGCAAACAAAGTTATAAAAATTGTACAGGAGTGTTATTTTCACAGTGATAGTATTGTGTGAGCAATTGTTCTCCTTTGTTTCTGTAAGATTTTACAGGCAGTTAACCTAAGTATTGTTATGTGGTTTAATTTGTTCCACTATCTAGTCTCATTGTGATTTATTAAACATGGTGCATGGAGTACAACCACACATACCAAAGTATGTTAAAGTTTAACTTGGGGAAATGTCAGTTTAAAAAAACAATACTGCATTGTTAAGGCATTTTGCTTAACAAATACTCCTATCACCGAGGAATCACCCTTGTCATTTATCTTCTGTCTCACTGAGACAAAAATAACATCATAAAGTGCTAATCCTTTTCGATGTCACATGCCCTTGAGTATCTGTTGTTCATTAACTTCCTTTAGTTGTTTGAATAATCCACTCACTCCTGAAATCTTTATTAATCACATGAGCAATGAAAGTCATCATGCAAACAAATAAAATCTGTGCTCATCTTTCAAGTTTATTTTTCTTCCAGGGAGCCTCATTAGAGTGGCCTCTAAAATACTTGAAATTTGGTTTCTTAATTTACGAAGGGTGTGATTGTCAACAATTTATATCCACTCTGAGTTTAGCCAGGAGCCTTGCAATAAGAAATCAGCAGGACAGCCATTTGGTAAACAAAATCCTGCTCTCAGGAAATTGCCCTCATCCCAGGACATGAACAGACATTTCTCAAAAGAAGACAAGCAAGCGGCCAACAAATATATGAAAAATACTCAATATCACTAATCATCAAAGAAATGCAAATTAAAACCACAATGAGATACCATCGCACACCAGTCAGTATGGTTATTATTAAAAATTCAAAAAACAACCAATGTTAGAAAAGTGAACATTTATGCACTGCTGGTGGGAATATAAATTCATACTATCTCTGTGGAAAACAGTATGGAGATTTCTCAAAGAGCTAAAATAGTAATCCCACTACTGGGTATTTCTCTAAAGGAAGGGAAATCAGTATATCAAACAGATACCTGCACCCCCCCATGTTCATCGCAGCACTATTCACAATGGCAAAGATATGGAATCAACCTAAGGGTCCATCAGCAGTGGATGGGGTATAGAAAATGTAGTACATCTACCACATGGAATACTATGCAGCCATAATAAAGAACAAAATCATGTCTTTTGCAGCAACGTGAATGCAGCTGGAGGCTGTTATCCTAAGTGAACTAATTCAGAAACAGAAAGTCAAATATTGCATATTCTCACTCATGAGTAAGAGCTAAACATTGGGTACTCATGGACATAAAGACGATAGACACTGGGGACTCCAAAAGGGGGTAGGGTTAGAGGGGGGCAAGAGTTGAAAAATTACCTGTTAGGTACAATGTTCACTATTTGGGTAATGGGTACGCTAGAAGCCCAAATCCCCCATCATAAGGCAATATACCCATGTAACAAACCTACACATGTAGCCCCTGAATCTAAAATAAAATTACATTTTAAAAAAGAGATAGTCCTAATCCCTTCCTAAGGGTATGCTATAGGTCTATGTTCTGGAGGCTGCCTGATTTTATATAGATATCTATTTAAGGCTGATTTTACATAGATATCCATATAAATAATACAGACATTAAATATATATTATATATTAAAATATATATTAAATATACATACCATGTATTTTCATATGTAATATATATTTAAAATATATATTAAATATACAAACTATGTTTTTAAATATATAATACATATTTAAAGTATATAAAGTAGATATAAAACACATAATATAACAAAAATAATGTATATTATATAAAATATATATTAAAATATGTATAATGCATATTGTATATAAAATTTTATTTCATATGTAATATACATTATACATTATATATTATACGTTATACATGTATAATATATGGTAGGTTTTTTTCTTTTGAGACAGAGTCTCACTTTGTCACCCAGGCTGGAGTGCAATGGCGCGATCTTGGCTCACTGCAGCCTCCGCCTCCTGGGTTCAAGTAATTCTCCTGCCTCAGCCTCCTAAGTAGCTGGGACTACAGGTGCGTGCCATCACGCCTGGCTAATCTTTGTATTTTTCGTAAAGATGAGATTTCACCATGTTGGCCAGGCTGGTCTCGATCTCCTGACCTCGTGATCCTCCTACCTCAGCCTCCCAAAGTGTTGGGATTACAGGCATGAGCCACCATGCCCAGACAATATTTGTATACTTTATATACTTATTTTTATATATCAATATATAATAGAATACAATATGTGTTATGTAACATTCTAATAGAATATATTACATAATATTCTATATCCTACATAATATATAATATTCTAATATATTCTATCTAATAATATATTGTATTATACATAATATAATATATGCTAATATATTCTATTATATATATTTTCATATATATTCTATTCTAATAGAATTCTAATAGAGAATATATATACTATTCTCTATGTATTATAATATAGTCTATTCTATAGATTATCATATATTCTATTCTATATATTCTATATGTATTCCATACATTATATAATTATGTAAATATGTAATCATAATTAGTAAAATAATTATTGATTAATTAATAATATAATAAACAATATAAATATTATTTATCTTTATATAATAATAAATAATATAGATATTGCAAATATTTTCCCCACTGCATTGGTAGGAAATATGTAGCATGGTACAGAAAGCAAGAAAGGTCATCGTACCTAGGCACATACCTAATTTCTTCCCTCCACTGTGGCCTAGCAGATTACAACTGCTATTTGAGATGTTTCCTTCACCACCTGGGGTAGGTGAGAGATCATTTTTATCCCATCCGAAGGTCTGCTTCCAAATACCATGTAGCTCTGTGCTGTTTATGGGCACGTTCAGTAGAGCATCGTATTTTCAAGTATTGTGGAACATTACTGCTGGAATAGGTGTCTAAGCTCTTTTGCCTTTTTTTAATCTAGCGGAAACTTTCTGTTTGTTTTCTATTCATGATACAATCTGTTACTTCAACTCTTTTTAGTTCTGATTAAATGATTTGAGTGTGCAATGCTGGCATATAACTCTCTAAGTGACACGTTGTCTACATATTTCAAGTTATTGGAAAGGCAGAAACCAGAAAGGAAGTATCCTACAGAGGAGAACTCTGTCTTGGCCGGGTCTCTGATGTGATGTGGCACAACCAAATCCAGGCAAAGGACCGAACAAAGCAGTAGTGGTCCAAGCAATCTATCACAAGCCTATGACTTTTACCTTAGAGGAAATGGGGCTGTTAGCCTCATACCTTTATCAGACAATAACACATAAAATCAGAACAAAGATGAACTATGGCGGGGAGGCTTGACAGTCATGAAATTTAATGACTAAGAAAAGAATGAGGAGAAAGAGGGAACACAGTCATTCAAAAAATTATTAAAACAACAAGGTCTGAAAGCATTCATGTTTGCTGAAACAGCCCTTAGGTGCCACAAAGACTGTTGCTGTAATGACACCTACTTCAGTCTTCTCACTTTGTAATCACAGCCACAAAGAGAAACAGGTTAAGCAATGTTGTATTATTTTTATGAATGTAGAGAAGGTATTTTTTTTTTGCTTTTATTTTAAGTTCAGGGGTACCTGCACAGGTTATCACCCAAGTATTAAGACTAGTACACATTAATTATTTTTCCTGACCCTCTCCCTCCTCCCAACCTTCACTCTCAAGTAGGCCCCAGTGTATATTGTTCTCCTCTATGTGTCAATGCGTTCTCATCTTTTAGCTCCCACTTATAAGTGACAACATGTGGTATTTGGTTTTCTGTTCCTGTGTTAATTTGCTGAAGATAATGGCCTCCAGCTCCACCCATGACCCTACAAAGGACATGATATCATTTTTTATGGCTGCATAATATTCCATGATGTATATGTACCACATTTTCATTATCCACTCCACCATTAATGGGAATTTGGCTTGACTCCATGTCTTTGCCATTGTGAATAGTGCTGCAATGAACACTCACGTGCATGTGTCTTTACGATAGAATGATTTAAATTATCACACGTATCCCCAAAATACATACATCAATTGTGTATCATTTTTAAATTATGTAAATTCAACCAGGTATAAATAACACTTATATTTATCTCATTTTTTTAAAAAGAATGTAGAGAAGGAAAATACATACATCAATTGTGTATCATTTTTTAATTGTGTAAATTCAACCGGGTATAAATAACACTTACATTTATCTCAGTTTTTTAAAAAGAATGTAGAGAAGGAAAGACACATTGGGAGCTTGGAAGCTGGGAAAACTGGAACAAGAAAATAAATAAATACTATTAGAAAATAAATACTAATAGTTAGAAATTATACTCATTAAAAAGTGGTTATTCCTCAGTCCATGGTGATGCAAATAATTAATTGAATGTATAAATGAATAAGGAAGAACGTAAACCTCTCCATGAAAGTAGAGTTCCAGTGGATAAATACAGAAGGAATGGTGGAACCAGAAAATCATAATCTTTATTTCAGGCAAGAGTTGCCCACAGAGGCTAAACGAAACAGTTGGCTGTATGAGGAGAAACAAAACACTTGCATAGTCTCAAAGTAACCACAGGGTACCTACTAGTTGCAAATGAGAAAATAGTAGCTTCAATGAAGCAGCCGAGCAGGTACCACATTTAACCAAATAAAGTTATCACCAATAATGAGACATATCAACATCATTGGTATGATGCTCTGAGAAGACCTCAACATCACCTCTGTGGTATTCCAGCCAAATAAGTGTAACCTCAACCTAATCTGATGGGTAAACATCAGACAAAGACAAATCAGAGGCTATTATGCAAAATAACTGGTCTGTATCCTTCCAAAAGTTCAAGGTCATCAGAGACAAAAACTAAGGACAAGGCCCGGATGGAAATCCACTGTGGATGCATGACAGTGAATGCAAGGTGGGTCATGGAAGGACATTAAAACAGAAAAACCACATTAGCGGGACAATCAGAGAAATCTGAACGCCTGTGGATTAGTTGTCAGTGTGACAACAGTGTTAATTTCCTAGTTTCAATAATTTTCCTGTAGTTATTTGAAACAGCAATGTTAGGGGAAGCTGTGCAAAGGGAATACTAGAATTCTCTGTACCATCTTTGTAACTTTTTTTGTAAATCTAAAGTGATTTAAAAATGAAAAAATTAAAAATAATTAAACAGAACACAAATGCATATGACAAAATAATAATAAGTAAAGAGAAGAAGTTAATGCATTTTAGAAATACTCATGGCATTTCCAATCAACAGTAAATATTCAAGAAACATTGCTGATATTTAAGAAGGGAAAAAATGTGAACTAAAGATGTTCTACTAATGATACTATATATATATGCCATTTTCTAAAACATAGGTATAATTTAACAGATCCTAACTTCATGTATTTCTTGCTTTGCCAAAAATATATCTAATTTTTTATCAGTCAAAATTCTAGCCATCATTCTACAGAATGGGAGAACATATTCACAAACTATGCCTCCAACAAAGACCTAATATCCAAAATCTATAGGGAATTTAAATTAACAAGCACAAAACAAATAACTCCATTTAAAAATGTGCAAAGGACATGAACAGACACTTCTCCAAAGAAGACATACAAGTGGACAACAAACACACGAAAAAAATGCTTGGCATCACTAATCATTAGAGAAATGCAAATCAAAAACCACAATGAGATGCCATCTCACACCAGTCAGGATGGCTATTATCAAAAAGTCAAAAAACAACAGATGCTGGTGAGGCTATGGTGAAAAGGGAATGCTTATACAACGTTAGTGTGAATGTAGATTAGTTCAGCCACTGTGGAAAGCAGTTTGGAGATTTCTCAAAGATGTTAAAACAGAGCTACCATTCAACTAGGCAATTCCATTACTGGGTATCTACCCCAAAGAAAATAAATCATTCTACCAAAAACACACATGCATTTGTATGTTCATTGCTGCAATATTCACAATAACAAAGACATGGAACCAACCCAGGTACCCATTGATGGTAGACTGGATTAAAAAATGTGGTACATATATGCCATGGAATACTACACAGCCATAAAAAAGAATGAAATCATGTCCTTTGCAGCAACATGGATACAGCTGGAAGCTATTTTCCTAAGCGAATTAATGCAGGAACACAAAACCCAATACTGCACGTTCTTTCTTATAAGTGGGAAGTAAGCATTGAGCACACATTGATATAACTATGGGAAAAATAAATATTGTGGAATACTAGAGTGTGACTGGGGGGCAGAAATGGAAAAACAACTTATCAGGTACCATGCTCACTACCAGGGTATCGGGATCCATACTCCAAACCTCAGCATCACTCAATATTCCCGTGTAACAAATCTGCATATGTACTCCCTGCATCTAAAATAAAAGTTGAAATTTAAAACAAAAACAAAAAAGAATACAATTTCTTAGAGAAGAGAAAGTGTTATTAACAAAAAAATAAAATCCTGGTGATACTTCTACACCCATTTCAAGCTTTGTGTACTTTGTAAAATCTTTCCAACTTTCCCCAACTAATAGGGCATTTGTGTCTTTCATCATGCTGTGTTGCACTCTGGGGACAAAACTATCTTATTCCATTTCAGTACCTTGGGATAGAAGGAAGATGTGAAGTCTTCCAAATGCCAGTCCACCTGTGGGCTTACAGGTGGAATCCCTCATGCCTTCTCTCCTATCCTAGGAATGTTTTGGAGCCCCGGGTGGGGTTTTTACAGTGGATGGAGAGTAGGACCTTGGACAGCTCCATGGTCTCAACCCTGGTTGATACCTATGCTACTCATGAACTATCAACAAATCCCTTACTCAATGAGCCATCATCTTTCTGAAGGGCACATCAACAGCAATGCCTTCAGTTGTTACCACCATCTCTCTCACGAATACAGAACAGGACTTTGGCTTACAACTTTCTTTCAGCAGAAACAGTAGCCAAGGTGACAGGCTATGACAAAAGGAGTGAACGAGGTATTCTAGGTGCTTCATGAGTCTATTTTAGGAAATGTTTTCTTCGGCGGGTGCAGTGGCTCATGCCTATAATCTCAGCACATTGAGGCCGAGGTCTGAGGATCACTTGAGGCCAGGAGTTCGAGATCAATCTGCCCCCCATCCACAGTCCCCCCACCCCCCACCCTGCCATCTCTACAGGAAAAAAAAAAAATAGCCAGGCATAACGGTGCACACCTGTAATCCCAGCTACTCAAGAGGCTGAGATAGGAGGATCTCTTCAGCCTAGGAGATTGGGGCTGCAGTAAGCCATGATTGCACCACTGCACTCCGGCCTGGGTGACAAAGTAAGACCCTGACTCCAAAAACAAAAAAAAAGGAAATGTTTTTCCCTTCGTGTTTATTTTCTACACACTGATGATATACTCAAGAGAACCCACAGAAAGAAAACTCCCTTTAGCCAACTGGCAAGTGATAAGGGGTGTTTTTCTTTCAAAGGGCTAGAGGACAGAGAACACTAGGCCCTACAAAGACAACCATCAATCCTCAAGCAGCAGTTCATCTTTATATTCCTTTATATTCTTACTTCTTCCACTGATGTTTTTATTGTTTCCACTTGGCCTGGGTTCATTGACATGATTGGGAATTGAAATAAGTAAGGGAAAAGAGAAGAACTGCTTCCTCAGCTAGATGATGAAAAGTAAGGGAGTGAGAGTGCAGGAGAAAACAACCACATTTGCCAAACGGTAATGCATCCTTCTGCAGGAAGGTAGCATCCAGATTTTCATGTCAGATGTACACCATGTTCAAGGGATTACACTCGATACCCCAAAATGCATCCAGCAAGGTCTCTGATGCTTTCACATTGTTGACACTGCTTCCATACAGGGGCAGGATGTGAATGGGTTTTACGGCATCCCACACGATTCCTCACTCCTTCCCCAGTGATCAGTCTAATTGTGATAAACACCCTCACACTCTGTGCAGAACGTGTGAATCAAGCACTGTATGTTTTATAGCACTGTGATTCCGTGTTGCTGTATGAAGACATAAACACTTCCATTCTGGGAGCAGGGGTAGCCAAATTTTGCTGTACTGCATTTTTCTACTTTAATCCTATTCCAAAAGCAGTACCATATCCCCTGGCAATGCTCTCCTCTAAGTTGGCAGCCTACCTGCTTGCCATTCGGAATTAAGATCTAAATGGTGCTGGAGGTTTTTACACTGTTGGTGGGAGCGTAAATTAGTTGAACCACTGTGGAAGAGAGTGTGGCAATTCCTTAAGGATCTAGAACCAGAAATACCATTTGACCTAGCAATTCCATTACTGGGTATATACTCAAAGGATTATAAATCACTTTGCTATAAATTTATTGCACCACTATCTACAATAGCAAAGACTTGGAACCAACCCAAATGCCCATCAATGATAGACTGGATAAAGAAAATGTGGCACATACACACCATGGAATACTATGCAGCCATAAAAAAGAATGAGTTTATGTCTTTTGCAGGGACATGGATGAATCTGGAAGCCATCATTCTCAGCAAACAAACACAGGAACAGAAAACCAAACACCGCATGTTCTCACTCATAAGTGGGAGTTGAACAATGAGAACGCATGGACGCAGGGAGGGGAACATCACACACCGAGGCCTGTCAGGGGGTGGGGGGGAAGGGGAGGGATAGCATTAGGACAAATAGCTAATGTATGTGGGGCTTAAAACCTAGATGATGGGTTGATAAGTGCAGCAAACCACCATGGCACGTGTATACCTGTGCAACAAATCTGCATGTTCTGCACATGTATCCCAGAACTTAAAGTAAAACATATCTATATTTTTCCCTAAAAAAGATTAAATTACAAATTGACACAGAGGTGATTTGTAAACATTTTAAAGATTTCTATGGATATTCATTTGTACTATTCTTTTACTAGTGAGGCTGGTTTCCATTGTAGTGGATCAGAGAAAAAGCAGAGCAGAATTTATTGTCCATTTATTGCCTTTCCATCTTATTCCTTCTGACTTCTGTTGTTCATTGCCTCAAGTTCAACCATACCTGATGTATAGTCAGACCTTTGTATTCCAGGGTTCCATATCTGTGAATTCGACCAACCTGGGATCAAAAATATTCAGAAAAAAAAAAGGGGGTCTGTACTGAGCATGTATAGACTTTTCTTTTTCTTGTCACTAATCCCTAAACAATACAGTAGCTTTTACATTGTGTTTGGTATTTTAAGGAATCTAGAGATGACTTAAAGTATACAAGAGGATGTGCATAGGTTGTATGCAAATATCATGTCATTTTATAAAAGAAACTTGAGCATCTTCAAATTTTGATACGCATGAGGAGTCCTAGAACCAATTTTCCATGGAGACTGAGAAATGACGGTGTAAAAGAAATAGGACATAAATAAGTAAATTATGTTTCAACTGCATGACAAGATTGGAACATAGCCCGTAGATATGTGATATGGATAATGCTTTTTATTGCCATTGATAGTCATGATTGGCCCATAATACCAAAATATTTAGTTTCATACAAGCAAGTTTTATTTTCTCAGATATTTTTTAAGTTTTTTGATTTCTTAAATCTGTCTTCCACAATTCCCTGTAAAGTGTTGGTACACAAAAATACTGAATAGTCTGGGCACAATGGCTCACACCTGTAGTCCCAGCACTTTGGGTGCAAAGGTGGGAGAATTGCTTGAGGTTAGGAGTTCATGACCAGCCTGGTCAATATAGCAATACCTCATCTCTACTGAAAATTTAAAAATTAGCCGGCCGCGGTGCTGCATGCCTGTGGTCTCAGCTTCTTGGGAGGCTGAAGCAGGAGGATCGCTTGAGCCCAGGAATTTGAAGATGCAGTGAGCTATGATCACATCATTGCACTCCAGCCTGGGTGACAGAGCAAGACTTCGTCTCAAAAAAAAAAAAAAAAAAAAAAAAAAAAAAAAAACACTGAACAAATACTTCCTGGATTCTACTGAACGTAGACTACTTAACAATATATGAGGTAGACCAAGTAAAACTGGGAAATAAGTTACTTGGATTCAAATTAAAAAGGAGTTAATTCTGCTATTTGTTTTGCCTGTAAAACCACAATGTTGGGGTGTGTGGCTATTTTGAAAAGTAAATGACAGAATGTAATTAAAAACA
Source organism: Macaca fascicularis (assembly GCF_037993035.2). Taxonomy (NCBI): domain Eukaryota; kingdom Metazoa; phylum Chordata; class Mammalia; order Primates; family Cercopithecidae; genus Macaca; species Macaca fascicularis. The sequence goes on along the minus strand of NC_088395.1, from coordinate 3,661,551 downwards.
AAGGAAGGTGTTGGGGGTTGGTTATCAAAAGGCAATATGAGAGACCCTCATAATGCAACTGCCCTGTTTCTTGATTGTAGTGGTAATTATATGAGTCTCTAAGTAGTAAAACTGTAAAGACATAAAGACACACAAACACATAAAAATTATTACCAGTGAAACTGATGGAATATGAATAAGGTCAATGGATTGTATCAGTGTCACTTTTCTGGTTGCGACACTGTACAACAGTTATGCAAAATGCCACCATTTGGGAATTAGGATGGAAGGTACAGGCAACCTCTATGTATCGTTTCCTACCACTGAATGTAAATGTACCATTCCCTCAAAATTTAAAAAAAAAAAATTCATTTTTTATAAAAAGCAATGATTAAAACAAAGTAAAATGAAACAAATGAACCTAATTTTGCATGCAGGTCTCAACCACACAGAGGATAAATAATCCATGTGTCTTTAACACATCATCATTTGACTCTACAACCCTAATGAGATAGACCTAATGACCAAAACAACTTGAACAGTCAAAACAAGGAAGTAAAGCAGTCCTCAGGGGTAGAACTTAATGTCATTATCTCCATTGTGCCCAATTGATACTGTAGTTGTGATCTATAAGTTATTTTATAATATTACCTATTTATGTGGATGTTTTCAGAGGCAGGGTCTCACTCTGTCACCCAGGCTAGAGTGCAGTGCTGCAGTCATAGCTCACTGCACCCTTGTACTCCTGGGTTCAAGTGATCCTCCCACCTCAGCCTCCCAAATAGCTGGGACTAAAGACACATGCCACCACACCATGTGGCAGCTAAGGTTTTTAATTTTTTGTAGAGAGGTCTGGTTATGTTGCCCAGTCTGGTCTTGAACTGCTGGTCTCAAGCAATCCTCCTGCCTCGACCTCCCAAAGTATTGGGATTATAGGTGTAAGCCAAAACACTTGGCCCTCAGGTGGGCGTTATGCCTTTACACAGGAGGCATTGTTCATTCTCCCTGATGCAATTTAATTATCCCCAAAATCTAAAGCTTAGAATGCCTGAAACATCACTGTGTACCCTAGACACTCTGTCTGCTCTTTCCAAAGCACCCTAGGAGTGCTCACCCTAGGAGTGCTCACAGAGTCCTTCACTCTAGTCATTCCCACCACTTGGGAGGACCTACCTCCTAACATCCCATAAACAAATATCTTCTCTGCTAACAAGTAAGGGATTTCTATACGAAGTGATGAAAATGTTCTAAAATTAGATAGGGGTGATGAATGCACAACTGTGAATACACTAAAAACCATTCAACAGTATACTTTAACAGATGATTTTTACGGTATGATGATTAAATTTCAATAAAGCTATTATTTAACAGGAAGAAAGGAGGGAAGGAAGGAAGGAAGGAAGGAAGGAAGGAAGGAAGGAAGGAAAGAAGGAAGGAAGGAGAAGATGGAAAGAAAGAAGAGCAAGAAAGGAAGGAAGGGCAGAGAGAGCAGAAAGAGGGGAAGGAAGAAATAAAGAAGGAAAGAAAGGAGAAAAGAAACAAGAAAGAAAAAAGAGGGGTGGAAAAGAATAAAGAACAAAAGGAGGGAGAGAGGGAGGGAGGGAAGAAGCATGGAAGAAAAAAGAAAGAAATGAAGGAAAGAAATAGAGAGGAAGGGAGGAAAAAGGAAAGAAAAAAGGAAGAAAGAAGAAAGAAGACTGGAAAAGAAAGAAGGAAAGAAAGGAAGGAAGGAGGGAGGGAAGGTGGGAGAAAGAGAGGGAAGGAAGGAAGATGGAAGGAAAAGAAAGAAGAAAGAAAGAGAGAGAAAGAAAGAAAGAAAGAAAGAAAGAAAGAAAGAAAGAAAGAAAGAAAGAGAGAGAAAGAAAGAAAGGGAAAGTAAGGGAAAGAAAGAAGGAGGGAAAGAGAGCAGAAGGAAAAAGGAGGAGGGAGGGAGAGAAGGACAGAAGGGAGAGAGGAAAGAGAAAGAGACAGAGTAGGTTGAAGAGGCCAGCTGCAAAGCCATTTTGTTGAGAGTAACATTAAAATAGTGTAAACATAAGGAGAGTGCTTTTTAGTGCCCCTAAAACTGTTCCAAATTTCTTACCTTTGTCTTAACACTTGGTTAGACAAGGAATCCAAAGACCTGACTTCAGTTCTCGCTGTGTTCATCTGTATGTTCCTGGGCATCTAACACAACCTTCCATAACTCAGATGCCTCGTCTGTAAATGGGATCCAGGCACAGCCACCACACACATGTGTGGTCAGGATGAACCAGGAAGTGGGTGCCAGTGTCTGGTAATAGTTAAAGCATTCCACAGATACTGGCTATGACCATCAATCCCTCCCCAAGTGCAGCTAGACATTTCTTGTGCCGGTGTCATCCTTGTCCAATCACTGCATCCTATTAAGGGGTTGGGATGATGCCTATAGCCTTTGTATTCATTGCTCTGGCCATACGTATGAGGTGTTATGCTGGAGTTGTCTGTGACCAACCCCTTCCAGGAAACCGCAACAATATTCCTCTTCAGAGGTCATTTCTCTTATGTGAATTACTTCAGCCTTAGAAAACTAGAGAAGACACGGAGGAGAGGGAAATTCTTCTACTCCAATCACAAAGTAATCTTTACCACTCAAGAGTTAAGGAATATATGAAGACTTGAAAATATATTTTATTTCAAATACATTGTCTTTTGTTTCTCTGTTCATTGTTTGATGGGAAGACACCATAAACATACAGCTTAGTATCTTGAATTTCCTTCTAGGAGAACTTCATATTTTGAGCTGAACCTGTTTTTTACTGAGCAGTTTGCAAAGAAAACTATTCTTTGTGGCTCATGCCTGTAATCTCAGTGCTTTGGGAGGCTAAGGTGGGAGGATTGCTTGAAGCCAAGAGTTTGAGATCAGCCTGGGCAAGATCACAAGACCCTGTCTCTATAAAAACTGGGAAAATAAAATAACTTTTTAAACAAACAGCTATTTCTTTATCGCCAAAGAATTCCCCACTTCACGTTTCCAGGTGTAGGATACCTATGCCCCTCTCTTGTCTAATTAATAGCTGTTTCCTCAGAGGATGAAAACAATTATTACTTATAAAGTAAAATTAATTAAATTAAAGGGAAAATATTCCATGAGGAACAAATCATTAATTGAAGTATTAATAAAGATAAAATCAAAATAACGTTTAATTAACCATGCTGTAACATCTGCAGCTCCATTTCTCTTCATTAACATAAAGAATAGTTGTCTATATTTGAATATGTATTTTCATGTTGCAATTTTACCTACAGAGCCTGGGTGCCATGGCTCACACCTGTAATCCTAGCACTTTGAGAGGCTGAGACAGGCAGATTGCTTGAGCCCAGGAGTTCAAAACCAACCTGGGCAACATATCGAGACCCCATCTCTACAAAAAATTAGCTGGACGTTGAAGTGTGCACCTATAATCCCAGCTACTCAGGAGGCTGAGTGGGGAGGATCGCTTGAGCCCAGGAGTTCAAGGCTGCAATGAGTTGTGATCACACCACTGCACTCCAGCCTGGATGACAGTAAGACCCTGCCAAGAAAGTAGGAAAGAAAGAAAGAAAGAAAGAAAGAAAGAAAGAAAGAAAGAAAGAAAGAAAGAAAGAAAGAAAGAAAGAGAGAGAGAGAGAGAGAGAGAGAGAGAGAGAGAGAGGGAGGGAGGGAGGGAGGGAGGGAGGGAGGGAGGGAGGGAAGGAAGGAAGGAAGGAAGGAAGGAAGGAAGGAAGGAAGGAAGGAAGGAAGGAAGGAAGGAAGGGGAAGGGAAGGGAAGGGAGAAGGAAGGAAGGAAGGGAAAGGAAAGGAAAGGAAGGGAGGGAGGGAGGAAGAAAGGAAGGAAGGAAGAAAAAGAAGGAAAGGAAAGAAGGAAGAAAGGAAGGAAGGAAGAAAAAGAAGGAAAGGAAAGAAGGAAGAAAGGAAGGAAGGAAAAAAGGAAGGAAAGAGGGAAGGGGGAGGAAGGAAGGAAGGAAGGAAGGAAGGAAGGAAGAAAGGAAAGAAGGAAGGAAGGAAGGGAAGGAAGGGAAAATTTACTCAAGGAAATTAGTGCCTTAACTTTTAAAATAATACTTTCAAATCATGTGAATGTATTAAATCTTCTAGACTATTAAATTAGCTGTTGCCATAAATTCATATAGAATTACCTGCATCTCTCTGTTCTATATTTAAATAGCCATCTCCTGCTGTGAATTTTTCCATCAAGCTATTTATTCAGAAAAATATTTAAAATAGAAATAAGAGGAGAAAAGAAAGAGTTGGTTTATTGGCTGCATTGGTGAAACAATTGGATGCAGTTTTGACAAATGAATTAAAGAAGAAATGGTGCCCCTACACTCTGTGACAAAGCGACCTCACAGAATACCAGCGTGACACTACCTGTGGCCGCAATCCTTCTCCAGCGCCTTCAGGGTGGCAGATGCCATAAAAACTCAGATCTACCTTGTTTGTTCTTTTGAAGTTCAATTCCCCAGTGATCCTTTTCTGTATATATTTTTGACAAATAACAGAGATGGAGAAATATTTTGAGAGAGGAAACTAAACAATAAGCGTGCACCTGTAAAGGGAAACCCGCTCAGTTGTAGTAACATTTGATGCTGCTCAGCTCTGTTTGTTTTGAGACAGACCCAATTACAGAAGCAAGACCACGGGGCAACGCACTGTGCATTTTCAGCTTTGAGAAATGAAGCCAATGCAACTCATTGTCTTAAACCACAAAGTGTCTTTCTATTAAAAATTTAAAATGTAGAGAAATAGAATGCATTGGCTCTGCAGGATCTTGCACGGATTCTAAGTGGATTACAAGACCCCTCTAGCCTATGAGAGTATTGTCAGTAAGTGCACCTTCATGCAAGGCAAAGGGGAAGCCCATGGCCAATTAGGAAGGATTGCCTGTCTGCAATTCATCTCTCCACATGTATTCTTGTTATCCCCTTCAAATCCAACTCTGGTCACACATAATGGTCATCATTCATTATTAAAACAGAAGTCTAGGGCCAGGCACGGTGGCTCACGCCTGTAATCCCAGCACTTTGGGAGGCCAAGGTGGGTGAATCACCTGAGGTGAGGAGTTCGAGACCAGCCTGGCCAATGCAGTGAAACCCCGTCTCTACTAAAACTACAAAAAGTTAACCGGGCATGGTGGTGGCCACCTGGCCATCTGTAGTCCCAGCTACTCAAGAGGCTGAGGCAGGAGAATCACTCGAACCCGGGAGACGGAGGTTGCAGTGAACCAAGATTGTGCCACTGCACTCCAGCCTGAGCAACAGAGTAAGAAAGATTCCATCTCAATTAAAAAAAAAAAAAAAAAAAAAAAAAAAAAACAGAAGTCTCCAAGTCACATGAAGGAGCATCACATACATGATTTTCCTGGTAAAAGTGGAAATTCCATTTCCAAGGGGCAACAGGAGTCCAAAGAGCAATGTGATTCAAAGGTTGCTTGGCATAATGGACGATTTTATTATTCATGTGTGCATTACTAGTTACACATTGAGGAAGCAAGGGAGGTCTTGACATTTATAAGTTTTACATACTGCAAATGAAAGTCAGTCCTAACTGGCCAATGCAAAGCTGCAATGCCAGTGATTTCATTAGGAGATAGCTCTTATGATAAAGGAAAAAAGTCATCAGTTCTGTGTGCAGAATTAGAGAGTGAGTGGGTAGAGTCAGCCACAAAAAGTCCAGCTTACCAAACATCCTATAAGACCATCATTCCCATCCTGAGTTGTGCAAAATAATAATAAAACAAGCAGAGTTTTTAAATTTTGATGAATAAAACTTATTCCAAAAACTTTTCCTCAAAATTAAGGGTCAGTAAACGATATCTATCTATTGTCTATCAATCTATCAATCTATTATCTATCAATTTATTAATCTATCTATTCCATCTATCTATCTGCCTGTCTGTCTATTCTGCCTATCATCTATTGATGTATCTATCTATCTATCATCTATCCAGATATTCCATCTATCGTCTATCTAGTCCATCCATCTATCTATTTATCAACTATCTAGCTATTTTATATATCTATCTGTCATCTATCTATGTATCTATCTTTCAATCTATTCCATCTATCTATTGATCTATCATCTATATAGCTATTCTATCTGCCTATCATCTATCTATCTATTTCATTTATCTATCTATCTACCTACGTATGTATCCATCTGTACAGCCAAATATAGTCCCTGGTTTATTTTAAATTTAAAAATATTTAAATTTATTTTATGTACAACTATTGAAGGTCAACAAAAAAAAGAAAATTACCAAATTACCCACAAGCTAAGAAAAGACTTACATTTCAAACGTTTTTTTTAAACAGGGTCTTGCTCTGTTGCCCAGGCTGGAGTGCAGTGGCATGTTCATAACTTACTGCAACCTCTGCTTCCCTGGCTCAAGCTATCCTCCTGCCTCAGCCTCCTGAGCAGCTAGGACTACAGGTGCACTACCATGCCCAGCTAATTTTTTGTATTTTTCTTTTAGTAGAGATGGGGTTTCACCATGTTCCCAGCCTGGTCTCGAATTCCTGGGCTAAAGTGATCTTGCTGACTGGATCTCCCAAAGTACTGGAATTACAGGTGTAAGCCACCATGCCTGGCCTCAAATGGTTTTAAAAAAACAAAAGAAGAATAATGGTTCATGCACGTAAAAACTGTGTGAAATTCAACTTCCAGTGTCCCTACATAACATTTTATTAGCACACACCGATGCACATTTGTTTGTGTATAGTCTATGGCTACTTTCATGCTACAACATCAAAGTTAAGTAGTTGTGACAAAAACAGTGTGTCCCACAAAGCCCAAAAAGTTTACTACCTGACACTTTACAAAAAAAGACTGTTAGCCACTGAGCTGAAGTGTCTACCCTACGGTAAATTTATTTCAGCGCTTTAAAACATTTTCAAAACTATTTAAAATGTTTTCAAAAATTTGTTGAAGGCAGTTGTGGTGGCTCACGCCTCTAATCCCAGCACTTTGGGAGACCAAGGCAGGTGGATTGCTTGAGCCCAGGAGTTCAAAACCAGCCTGGGCAACATGGTGAGACCTCTATTTCAATTATATATATTTTTTAATGTTAATTAAAATAATAAAAAGTAAAAAAAAAAACTTTTTTGAACTTTTAAATTTTGAAGTAAGTTCAAAAATTTAAAAGTTGCAAAGAATTGCGATACACTTTTTACCTAGATTAATCAATTTTTAACATTTTGCAGGAGTTGCTTTATCACTCTCTGATTGTATACACAAATATGTGCACGTAGACCTTTATTACGTTAATAATTCAATGTCTATTTCCTAAGAACAAGGATATTCTCCTAAACACAGGAAAATTATAGTTAGAAAAAATACAGTTAGAAGGAATAAGTTCTAGTGTTCAATAGTACAGTAGGGAAATTATGATTAATGATAATTTATTGTATTTTTCAAAATAGCTAGAAGAGAAAATTTGCAATGTTTCCAACACAAAAAGTGGTAAATACTTGAGATGATGAATACTCCAGTTATTCTGACTTGATCATTACACACTGTACACAGAAACCAAACCATCACATGTACCCTAAAAGATATGTACAACTGTTGAAGGTCAACAAAAAAAAAAGAAAATTACCAAATTCAAGAAATTGAATGTTCGTACAATATTTTATCTCTGTACAACCCATATCCTGATTTCATTCGTTGCCCAAATAACGTGTTCTGTAGCTTTTTTGTGTTTTTGTTTGTTTCTGGCCACAGGATCCAATCCAGAGCCAAAGACTGCATTTAGTGATCACAGGTCTTTATTCTTCCTTCATCTGGGACAGCACCTCAGCCTCACCTTGACATTCAGAATGTTCACCTTCTTTTGAAATTCTATCCACAGGCCTTTATCTTAGAGAATGTTGGGATTGCAACTTGCTTCCTTGTGATGAGATCCGGTTATGAAATCTGGGCTGGAAGACACACAAGGTAGGCTGAGTTCTTGCCCAGGTATCATTCATATACGGAGGCACCTGTTGTCCATCTTCTCTACATCAGTTACGCTAACTTTAGTCACTCGGTCAAAGCGTTGTCCCATTTCTCCCTGCATACTTACAAATTTCATTACGTAATTAATAACTTGCGCAAAATACTTTGAGCTTATGCAACTGTCCTGTTCCTCATCAAACTCCACTCATCTCCAGATTTTAGCATCCATTGATGAACCTTGCCAGAATCAACTTTGACCATGATAAATACAAAATAGTGATTTTCAATTCTGTCATTTTTCTACATTTTTTTCTACGGAGTCTTCACATTTACTTATGTGTTTGTGTAGGGATTGATCAATGTATGATCAGTATGGACTTGTGGGCTCTTATTGTATTCAATAGGCATAACTGTCCTTAGTAATTCTATTCCTCAACTTGTCCCATATTTGTGTGTTTAAAGCCCTTTCAAGGTGGCCCATGTATCTTTTCAATGTCTTGATCAGACATTTGAGCAGTTTCTTAATTTTTGGATTAAAAAGATATCTGCGACTATCTTGGGCCTTCCCTGACTCAGTCCTGTCTACATAGTTCTTTATCTTATAAAGGCATTAACTATAATATTAGGCATTTCTCTAAGAAGCCATGGTTCCTTTCAGTGGGAAATAATAATTAGAAACCAAGACATGGACAGCAGGTGAACTCTTCAGTGCTGAGGTGTCATTGCTTCTAGTCTCTAAGAGACGAAACAGAAAAAAACTATCAATCCCTTCAGAGTCGCAAAAATGATACCATGCAATTCTAAATAAATTCACTTTCAGTTCTTTTTTGAATTGTAGTCGTAAACTGAACTACATTTAACTGATCAACACACTTTTATTAAAGTCAAACTCCAGGTTAGACACTGTGTTTAGTGCTGTGGTATGGAACAAATACAAATTACTCTTTTCTGAAAAGAGAACCAGCAAGAAAAAATACGTGTTGTACCAGAGGTGGAGAGGATGTGGTGAGTTGGAGAGTGACCACACAAAAATTCATGTCTTCCTGCAACCTGGGAATGTGATCTTGTTCGGAAATAGGGTTTTTGCAGATGTAATTAGTTAAGGATCTTGAGATGAGATCGTCTTGAATTTAGGGTGACTGCTGTCCTTATAAAAAGAGGATAGGACACAGAGGGGAGGAGGCCCTGTTGGAGATGGAGGCAGAGACTAGAGTGATGCAGCCACAAGCCCAGGGACGCCTGCAGTCCCCAGGAGCTGGGAGAAGCAAGAAGGACCCTCCTCTAGAGCCTCCGGAGGAAACTGGTTACAATTGAAGTGGATTGAACTATAGTCCCCTCAAAAGCTATATCTGCATCCTAGCCCCCAGAACCTGGGAACTGGACCTTATTTGGAAATGAGGTCTTTGCAGATGCCATTAAGGGAAAAATCTTGAGATGAGGTAGAGAGGCAGAGACTGGAGTGATGCGGCCACAAGCCCAGGGATGTCTGGAGCCCCCAGGAGCTAGGAGAGGCAGGAAGGAGCCTTCCCTAGAGCCTCCAGAAGGAACTGGGTACAACTGCAATGGGTTGAATGGTGACTCCAAAACATGTTCATGTCCTACAGTTCCGAACCTGTAAATGGTACCTTATACTTTTGAAACACAGTCTTCGCAGGTATAATTAGGAGAAGGCTCTTGAGATGAGATCATCCTAGATGAGGATGGGCCCTAAATGCCATGACAGGGATCCTTCTAAGAGACAGAAGAAGAGACCTAGACACAGAAGAGAAGACCATGTGGAGACGGAGGCAGAGACTGCATTCTCAGCTGTGACCAGAAATAGCAGAATAAAATGAAGGACCATGCTGGAAGTGCTGTAAATGCACCACTCAAAAGATGAACATTATGAATTTTATATATATATGTACATTATATATTATATTATAATTAATTATATTATATTAACCCTAGTGTGTTAATTAATTAGATATATTAATTAATTATATCATATAATTAATTATATTATAATTACTAATTATACCTTAGGCTGGGCAAAGTGACACACACCTGTAATCCCGACGCTTTGGTAGGACAAGGCAGGAGGACAATTTGAGGCCAGGAGTTCCAGACCAGTTTGGGGAATACAGTGAGTCTCCATCTCTAAAAATAATAATAAATAAGTAAACAAATAAATAAATCAATGAGGAAATGAATAAATAAGTGTATTGTTATGTTATAATTATTATATTATGTGTATATCAAAAATATATATGTTATTATAAACTATTATGTAAATAAAATATATAATAGTTTCATATGATATATTAAAGTATTATTACATAAATAAAACATATTTATATAATATATGAATTATTATATAAAATATAATATAGTATATAAATAAAATATAATGTATTATATATTATATAAAATTATATAAATTATATAAAATGTAATGTACAAAATATGTATCCTATATTGTGAGATATAATTATAACATATATTATATATATCTTAATTAATAAGATAATATATAATTATATAATAGAATAACTTATATAAATAAAATATAATAAATTATATAATATATAATATATTATGTTATAATTAATATAATTAATATATCTCATAATATATAAGTTATAAATACTATATTATTACATTGCAATTGTACTGTTATATTATATTGTGATTATACCATACATCATATAATGATTACTATGTTATTACATGTTATATAATACATGATACAATATATTTTATTATAATGTTGCATATTATGTTATGTTATATAACTATTGCATTATTATAATTATATTATATTACTATGATTTATCATATATAATATATAGTATATATTTTGGATATGATGCCAAAATACACATATAGTAGATATGTTATTAATATAAAAGTATATTGAATATATTTATAATATACTTAATACATAATGGAGTGACGTAAATCTATGAAATGTATATGTTGAAATATTTGAACCTATATTATGTATAGGGATACATATTTGCAAGCAATGAAACCCTCTTCCCGTGTCTCAGTGCCTCTTCTTTTGCACCCATTCAACCTCATGGTGCCATCAAGACCTCCTTCCCTATGAAAGGGGAGGCTTCCTAGGGGCGAGAGCCCTTGGGAAGGAGATCTTTGGAAATAGTAGTCCAACAAGAAGAACTTCTCTGACCTTACATAATTACGAGAGTCACAGCTAAGCTTTATCCACTAGAATGCAAAGTCAGTTGGAATAAAGGCATGAAGAAAAGAGTCTGGGCTAGGGAAGCATCCCATGGAGACATGGCCCTGTGGCTATAGAATGCTCCTGCCCTGCTCCCCATGCCCTGCACATCCTCAACTCTACAGAAGCCCACAGCATTTTCACAGGAGAGGTCCCACGTTGCTTTTCGTCTTTCTAATACCCTCCTTTTCAACGTCATGGTCATCAAACCAATGAAAATATGGTGCACACACTTAAATCTTCTCCTGTTTGAAATCTCAGTATTTTGAAACTAGAAATGCTGCCTTTGAGAAATATTTCCCCGAGGAATGCTTATTGTAAATTCAGCTGCCAGCACTCCTTTTCAAATAAAATCAATAATATCATGACTCATTTTGCACCAAAAGATGAATGTGCGGTCATATAAATCAACCAAAAGAGTGAGTCAACCAATTAACTCACGGGTGATTAATACTGGTTTGTAAACTGGCCTGATCACCAAATGTCATTGATTTGTGGTCATTTCACTTAAAACCCTCACTCCTCACAGACGTCTCTTTATCAGACGGTTTTTGATTCTTTGCAATTCCATAGAGCAGAAACGTTACCTCATTGTTTGACTTGCAATCCTGTGATACGTTGTGAATTTGAACATTTAATATTAAGAACATAATCACTGTTTTGGAATCTGTGATCCCACTCATGTGTGGCTTCTTTGAAGCTTTTGAAGTCCTTTGAAGCCAACAGAAAGATCTTCTTGTTGTAAGGGGAGCAAGGCACAGCTGAGTAAAAACTACAGATACCCTAAGCATCTTTCCTATTTGACTTCTGGGGAAGATTCATATTTCTCCTTAGGCACTGATGAGTTCAATAGTAAAGTTGTTTTCATGACCCTTCCGTCAAGTCCTCCTGACAGCAGGTGGCAGCAGCCCTAATGCCTCATCCAGAACAGGCAGGAACCTGCACACCATGTCAGCTTCGAAGTGAATAATCATCACATCATTGATGAACTTCTGACAACTACTCATTGATTATGGAATCATAAAACATCAGAAAGTAAAGGCTGCAGGAGACTTCCAATACATCTTTTTCAACTCTTTATTTTTCTTTATTTTATTTTATTTTATTTTATTTTATTTTAAGACGGAGTCTCGCTCTGTCATCAGGCAGGAGTGCAGTGGTGCAATCTCGGCTCACTGCAACCTCTGCCTCCCGGGTTCAAGCGATTCTCCTGCCTCAGCCTCCTGAGTAGCTGGGAATACAGGTGCACGCCACCACGCCCAGCTAATTTTTATATTTTTAGTAGAGACGGAGTTTCACCATGTTGGCCAGGATGGTCTTGATCTCTTGACCTCGTGATCCACCCGCCTGGGCCTCCCAAAATGCTGGGATTACAGGTGTGAGCCACCATGCCCAGCCCTATTTTCCTTTATTTTAAGAACTTTTTAAGTTTTCTATATTTAGGGGTACAAGTGCAGGTTACTTACATGCACATATTTTGTAGTAGTGAAGTCTGGGCTTTTAGTGAACCCATCAACCAAATAGTGAGCACTGTGCCCAGTAGGTAATTTCTCAGCCCCTACCCACTTCCACACTTCTGAGTCCCTAGTGTCCATTATTCCACTCTCTGTGTCCATACCTACACTTTGTTTAGCTCCCACTTATAAGTGAGAACGTGGAGTATTTGTCTTTCTGTTTCTGAGTTATTTCAATTAGGATAATGGCCTCCAGCTCCATCCGTGTTACTACAAGACAATATTTTACTCTTATTTTACTCTTTTTTATGACTGTATAGTATTCCATGGTGTAGCTATACCACATTTTCTTTATCCAGTCCTCTGTTGATGGACACTTAGGTTGATTCTATATTTTTGCTATTGTGAATAGTGCTGTGATAAACATACGAATGCAAGTGTCTTCTTTAAATTATTTTTCTTTTCCTTTGGGTAAATACCCAGAAGTGGGAACTTCTTGCAGATCAAGACATTTCCCCAAACTTCAAGTCAGAAATTTGTAGTACATATCCCACCATTCCGGATACTCAAAGACACATTCTACACACCCTCATCAACATGTAAGTTCTACCTTGGTGCTGACCAGCTGAAATTCCTTATCATGGTTTTGAAAAGGGAGGAAGAAAGAAGGAAGGATGAGAAGAGATGCCTTATAACCACAATCAACAATGTGCTATCAACAATGTTGGATAGGCAGATCACCCTTTTAGAGTGATAAAAATTTGCAAAATAATTTTTGCAAATTATACATGCCTACAGTCATAATTCTTCAATACAAGAAGAGGGAATTTGATACTCTCTGCCCAACTCATATTCATACACACCAAAATATCCTGCCAAAGAAATCTATCTCTGTAACACGACTACCTACATGTGCTGCTCCATCTCCATTTATGCATCTGAGTAGATAAATTTGGCACAAACTGTTCAATTCCCTGGCCAGAATTATCCAGAGAAACAGAACCATTAAGAAAAATAGAGGTTGGGCGTGGTGGCTCACACCTGTAATCCCAGCACTTTAGGAGGCTGAGGCAGGGGGATCACTAGAGACTAGGAGTTTGAGACCAGCCTGGCCAACATAGTGAAACCCCATCTCTATTAAAAATACAAAAATTAGCTGGGCATGATGGTGTGCGCCTGCAATCCCAGCTCCTCGGGAGGCTGAGACAGGAGGATTACTTGAACCCAGGAGGTGAAGGCTGTAGTGAGCCAATATTGCACCACTGCATTCCAGCCTGGGCGACAGAGGGAGACGCTGTCTCAAAAAAAAAAAAAAGAAAAGAAAGAAAAGAAAAGAAAAATAATAGATAGATGATTGACAGATAGAAGATTGATAGATGTGACAGGTGATAGATATGATAGATGATGATTATGAATATAGATAGATGATAGATACATGAGTGAGATAGATAGGTAGATAATGGACAGATGATGGATAGATAGTAGACAGATGATAAATAATAGAGATAGATAATAAACACATAGAGGGATAATAGACAGGATGGATAGATGGATGTGGTAGATGAAAGGATAGATAGAGAGAGAGAGAGAGAGAGAGATTTATTATGGGAATGGACTGAAGTTATTACAGAGGTTGAGAGGTCCCAAGCCTTGCCATATGCAAGTCAGAGAAAGAGAGAAGCTGGTGTTGTAATTCCAGCTGTTTCTGAAGGCTGAGAACCAGGGAGCCCACAGTGTAACTCTCAGTCCAAGGTCAAGGGCCTTGGGAGGTTACACTATAATAATAATCTGGAGGTTATCCCCAGATTATTGGGAGGTTACTAGTGTCAGTTCCAGATGTAAAGGCTCTCTCTCCTGATAATCTGAAGTTCTGATGTCTGAGGGCAGGAGAAGATGGATGTCCCAGCTCCAGAGAGAGAGTAAATTCACCTTTCCTCTGTTGTTTTGTTCTACCTCGGGCCCTGTACTGACTGAATCATGCCCACCCACATTGCTGAGAGTGGGTCTGCCTTCCTCAGTCCACATATTCAAAGGCCAGTCTCTTCCAGAAACCCTCTCCCAGGTGCACAACTGGTAACAATGTCCTTCCCACCAGCCATCTGAGCATCCCTCAGAAAGCTAAAGTTGATGCCTAAAATTAATAATCACAACAGCATAGTCAAAAATCAAATGGACTGGGTCCAGCACAGTGTGTGTGTGCAGCACAAAGATCATCGACACCAAACCACATAGAGATGATGGCCAGGCATCAGCTTCAAGGAAGGGCCTGATAGAACAAAAATACCCTGATCCACCAAAGCAGGAGTTCTTCAGGCATAGACTCTCCTGCAGCCTACATGGCTGTCTACTAGTTTGAACATTATAACATCATGTATGTCCTATATCAAACTTCATAAAGGATTTGAGATGGCTGATAGTCTATCATCACAGATTAAAAATAAGTCCAGGCCAGGCGCAGTGGCTCACGTTTGTAATCCCAGCACTTTGGGAGGCTGAGGCAGATGGATGGCTTGAGGTCAGGAATTCTAGACCAGCCTGGGCAACATGGCGAGGCCCCCATCTTTAGAAAAAAAACTCAAACATCAGCCAGATGTGGTGGTGTGCACATGTAGTCCCAGCTACTTGGAAGGCTGAGTTAGGAGGATCACCTGAACCCAAACCTGGTCAAGGCTGCAGTGAGCTGTGATGGCGCCACTGCACTCCAGCCTGGGTGACAGAGTGACACATTGTCTCAAATAATAATAATAATAAGTCAAGCAACATTTTGGTTCAAATTTTAAGTACTTCAAAAATACCAAGGCAAGGTTAAGAAGTAGCCAATGTAATACATGGAAGCTCTTCCTATTTATTTATTTATTTATTTATTTATTTATTTATTTTACTTTAAGTTCTGCACATGTGCAGAATGTGCAGTTTTGTTACATAGGTATACACATGTCATGGTGGTTTGCTGCACCCATCAACCCATCATCTGCCTTAGGTATTTCTCCTAATGCTCCTCCCCTAGCCCTCCACCTCCCGACAGGCCCCGGTGTGTGATGTTCCCCTCCTGTGTCCATGTGTTCTCATTGTTCAACTCCCACTCATGAATGAGAACATGCAGTGTTTGGTTTTCTGTTCTTGTGATAGTTTGCTAAGAATGATGGTTTCCAGCTTCATCCATGTCCCTGCAAAAGACATGAACTCATCTTTTTGTATGGCAGTATAGTATTCCACGGTGTACATGTGCCACATTTTCTTTAATCAGTCTATCATTGATGCACATTTGGGTTGGTTCCAAGTCTTTGCTACTGGGAATAGTGCCACAATAAACATACGTGTGCATGTGTCTTTACAGTAGAATGATTTATAATCCTTTGGGTATATACTCAGTAATGGGATTACTGGGTCAAATGTTATTTCTAATTCTAGATCCTTGAGAAATCGCCACGCTGTCTTCCACAATGGTTGGACTAATTTACACTCCCACCAACAATGTAAACACGTCCATATTTCTCTGCATCTTCTCCAACATCTGGTGATTCCTGACTTTAGACATCCCTTAGACAGCAAAACCAATCCCTCCTCTTCCTTCTCCTCCTCAGCCTCCTCAACGTGAAGGCGACAAGATGAAGACATTTACGATGATTCACTTCTACTTGACGAATGGTAAATATATTTCCTCTTCTTTATTATTTTCTTAATAATATTTCCTTTTCTCTAGCTTACTTTATTGTAACAACACAGTATATAATACATATAACATATAAAATATGTGTTAGTTGACTGTTAATGTCATTGTAAGGCTTCTAGTCTTCAGCA
Organism: Macaca fascicularis; assembly: GCF_037993035.2. Taxonomy (NCBI): domain Eukaryota; kingdom Metazoa; phylum Chordata; class Mammalia; order Primates; family Cercopithecidae; genus Macaca; species Macaca fascicularis. Next base: position 3,645,161 of record NC_088395.1, on the reverse strand, counting down.
GTTTATTAGCAGTTAAGTTTTGGGGGAGTTAAAAGTAATACATGGGTTTTTGACTGAGTGGGCGGGTCAGTGCCCCTAATCCCCACATTGTTCAAGGGTCATCCACATATTGAAAATATAGGGCCAGGCACAGTGGCTCATGCCTGTAATCCCAGCACTCTGGGAGGCCGAGGCTGGCAGATCACGAGGTCAGGAGATCGAGACTATCCTGGCTAACGCGGTGAAACCCCATCTCTACTAAAAATACAAAAAATTAGCTGGGCGTGGTGGCATGCGCCTGTAGTCCCAGCTACTCGGGAGGCTGAGACAGGAGAATCACTTGAACCCGGGAGATGGAAGTTGCAGTGAGCCGAGATAGTGCCACTGCACTCCAGCCTAGGTGACAGAGTGAGACTCTGTCTCAAAAAAAAGAAAAAGAAAAAGAAAATATAAACTAGTCTTCTTGCCGATTAAAATCACTTTCAGGTACTAATGCAAGATGAATGTGTATTAACTATGTTTTACTCCTTAAACCAAAACATATATAGACTTGGAAATTGTCAGTATATGGTATTGCAACACCTAACCCAAAATATATTGGCTCTTATAAAAAATTTCTCCTGCCTGGCATGATGGGCTGATGCCTGCAACTCCAACACTTTAGGAGACCCAGGTGGGAGTATCCTTTGAAGCCAGGAGTTTGAGACCAGCCTGGGCAACATACAGAGACCCCATCTCTACAAAAAGATTTAAAAATTAGCTAGGCTTGGTGGTGCACTCCTGTAGTCCCAGCTACTTGGGAGGCTGAAATGGGAGGATCTTGAGCCCAGGAGTTCAAGGCTGCAGTGAGCTATGATCACACCACTGCTCTCCAGCTTGGATGACAGTGTAAGACAAAAGAAAGAAGAAAAAGAAAGAGAGAAAGAAAGAAAGAAAGAGAGAGAAAGAAAGAAAGAGAAAGAAAGAAAAGAAAGAGAAGAGAGAGAGGGAGAGAAAGAGAGAAAACAGAGAAAGAGAGAAAAAAAGAAAGAAAGAAAGAAAGAAAGAGAGAAAGAAAGAGAGAAAGAGAGAAAGAAGAAAGAAAGAAAGAAAGAAAGAAAGAAAGAAGAAAGAAAGAAAGAAAAAAGAAAGAAAGAAAGAAAGAAAGAAAGAAAGAAAGAAAGAAAGAAAGAAAGAAAGAAAGAAAGAGAAAGAGAGAAAGGAAATTCTCTCCTGAATCATTATTTTTACTGTAGCCCAAATAGTGAAACCAACTATAAAGAGAAGACAGAAAATGGTGTCAAGACTTTTTCTCCCCTTTAGAGATAAAATACCCGTGTTGGTACAGCCTGTTCTTTGTTTAAGTGTGTTGTCATTTCGTATTAGAAAGAGAAATTTAATGTGTGGAGTTTCTCCTGGAAATTTCCTTTGACCTGGCCTCGCTTGGGTTCATTTGATAAATCCACATCTGTTTATTTTTTTATGCCTCTAAATATAGACACACAAATACCAATTTAAACCGTGGGTTCTATCTCCGTGGTTGTCTGAGGCACCTCAAATCCTTATTTTTCACATGGATAGCTTTTGCTCTAGCCAATTTCCTACCTTTCCACAGTAAACAGCCGAGACACATGATCGGTCTTTGAAAGTTTTATCGTGTTTCTTTAATACTAAATGACACAATTTAACACCACCCAGGCCAGCAGCTCTCAAAAAATTGAATGTGATTTTGTTTGAAATGCAAGGATCCACCATTGCCTTCAGCAGCCTTCTATGTGTCCGAGGTCAGGAAGTCATCTTCAAGAAGATAAATCCCACCTAAGGGAAAAAAATAAAATAAACTTTTTTGAGTTTTAGATGTACACATCTGGGCTATCAAAGGGAAACATGAAGGATAAAAAGAAAAAAATCTACCAGCTTCTACGCACCAGATGACGAAAATCTGAGAAATTCTGAATATTCAGCTACTACAGGACAAAAATGAAGCTAAAATACAATGAAATGTGCTCCTTTTCATTTGAAAGACATAAAACCACTCTCATAAAAGGTTAAGGCTTTACAACTATCTATTAATGTTCAAAGCTTTTAAATAGCATCTTGAGTTGTTGAAAAGCATGTCAAGGGATTTTTGCTTTCTACCACGATTTTTCCTTGCAAGGCCAAAAGCATGATCAGTCACTTCTTCCGAGTTGCTCAAGAGTGCATAAAACCATATTGTTAACTCTAGGCACTGTGACATACAGCAGATCTCTAGAACTTACTCATCTCAAGTAACTGAACTGTCGATCAGTATCTCCCTTTTCCCTCTCTTCGCCTTTCCTAGCAACGACCATTCTGTTTTCTGCTTCTCTAAGTTTGTTTTAGATACCTCATATGAATGGTAGATAGGCAAAAACTCACCTCAAACTGTGTCTTCCCTCTACTCTCACACCACAAAAAATCACCAACACAGAAGACTTCTGTGACCAAATGTGTGGGGGTTTTTCCCCCAAACACCAAGCAGTGGACACCAGCCAGGTGTCCTCCAGTTCCGTTCCAAAACCATCTACCCAGAGATAGAGAGCATCAGATCTCACAGGGTGAGGGCTCTGTTCCCAAGACTGCCCCCCTACACACATTAGTCACAAGTCTGGGCTTCTAGAACTTCTGGCTGACCACCTTAGAGTTGGGGTTCCTGCAAACCCCTCTTTGGGTTCAATGAATTTGCTGGAGCAGCTGACAGAACTCAAGGAAATGCTTAATTACACTTACTGGTTTATTATAAACACTGTTGCAAATGATACAGAAGAGGACGTGTAGGGCAAGATTTGGGGGTGGGAACCAAAAATAAAATTCTGAGGCCCCCCAACCATCTGAATGGACTTTCTCCTGGGTCAGGGGACTCTGAAATGTAACCCAAAAGACTATTTGAAACCATGATGGGAAGTTGGGGTTGGACATGCCTAATTCTACCCCTCCAGCATTAACATCCACACAGACAGACCTTACATCTGATAAGAAACATTTACAATCTATTCTCTCTGAAGTCTGCTACCTGGAGGCTTCATCTGCGCAATAAAACCTTGGTCTCCACAGCCCCTTATTTTAACCCAGACATTCCTTTCTATTGATAATAACTCTTTCAACCAATTGCCAATCAGAAAAAATTTAAATCTACCTATGACCTGGAAGGTCCTCTCCCACTTTGAGCTGTCCTGCCCTTCCAGATGAAACCAATGTGTTTCTTAAACGTATTTGATTGAAGTCTCATGCCTCCCTAAAATGTATAAAATCAAGCTGTATCTCGATCACCTTGGGCACATGTTCTCTTGATATCCTGGGGCTGTGTCATAGGCCATGGTCACTCATATTTGGCTCAGAATAAATCTTTTCAAATATTTTACATATTTGGACTTTTCTTGATGGCAGGGGAACAGGCACAGAGCTTCCATGCCCTCCCTGTGGCACCACCCTCCAGGAACCTACACATGTTCAGCTCTCTGGAAGCTCCCTGAACCTTGTCATCTTGGGGTTTTATTGAAGCTTCATGACATCAGCATTTTCTCCCTCAAGGAATAGAGTGGGACTCTCTCATGAGAGTGAAATGGAGAGTTTCCTGACCCCCTTCACAGGACATGCGACAGGGATGTGGTTCATCTGTTTAATCGCTGCTGCTACTCAAACTCCTGACAAGAGAGGGAGCACACAGATGGACAGGTGCAGGGGCCCAAGTGGGCGTGTGTTACAGTGTGCTCTTTTAGCCTTGCCATCTGCGGATGGCTTAGGTTAACCTGTTAACCAGCTCAGTGGACCCTCTGCCTTTTTGCAAGGATGGAAGGCCAGTGTGACAGCTTTCTGTATCCCTGTAGCAGGACAAGCCGCAGACAAAACCCCTCAGGCACTGAGTTAAAGAAGGGCTTTATTCGACCGCGTGCTTTGGCAAGACTCACGTCTCCAACAACTGAGCTCCTTGAGTGAGTAATTCCTGTCCCTTTTAAGGGCTCACAACTCTAAGGGGGTCCGCATGAGAGAGATGAGAGGGTCGTCACTGACTGAGCAAGCAGGGGGTACGTGACTGGGGGCTGCATGCACCAGTAATTAGAATGGAACAGAACAGGACAGGGATTTTCACAGTGCTTTTCTATACAATGTCTGTAATCTATAGATAACATAACCAATTAGGTCAGGGGTAGATCTTTAACTACCAGGCCCACGGTGTGGCGCCGGGCTGTCTGCTTGTGGATTTCATTTCTGCCTTATAGTTTTTACTTCTTCTTTCTTTGGAGGCAGAAATTGGGCATAAGACAACATGAGGGATGTTATTATTCCCCCCCTTTGAGACTCTCACTCAATAGTGGGAGTTCTCACTTTCATTCTCACTACCCATGTCTTCTTGCAAGACAGATCGATAGTGATTCATATAGTACACTTGCACTGAAGCATTTTGGTAAACTAAGGTAGCGATGAAGCTTTTTATCATTTGAGGAAGTACAGGTAGCAAACAAGGCAGCAGTAAGCAGGTTCTATTACTATTATAACTCCTATTATAAGAGTTTTAAATCCTCCTAGCACTGGGGACCATTTTCCAAACATGGCCCCAGGATCAAATCCATGCCACACATGCATGGGCACATGTGCCAGTTTTGTCATATCTCTATGTCTTCAACTACTTGCCCTTGATCATCTATGTGTAGACAGCAATTAGTAAGGTTAAATTTCCCACAGATCCCTCCTTCAGCTGCTAGCAAGTAGTTGAGAGCCAATCTATTTTGATAGACAGAATTTCTCATCTGAGTTTCTTGCCAGGCCAGAATAGTCAAGGCTCTGCCAGTTTTATTAGTGATGATTTCTAACACAGCTTATAACCGTATGATTTGGTTGATCATGCAAATGGGGGTCCAGTATCTCCATGAGCCACCTTGTGCCCAAGTAGCAGACCTGTAATATTGTATGATTCTCTCAGGGGGCCATTCATCATCTTTCCAATTTTCTATAGCTATGCTTCTCTTTTCATGGGAAGCATAGACAGGGAAGCCCAAGAGTTCGCCTGTCTTTATAGGCAGTGGGAAAAAAGATGGTTTAATAGTGTCAATAACACAACTACCTGCCCACTGGTCAGGTAATTTGGCATAAGCTCTATGCCCACATATCCAGTATAATCCAGTGAGGGCTGTCCAGTCCCAGTGGGACTCTGGGTGGGTCCACACGGTTTGCAACTTTGGGAACTTACTAAATGGATTCCTCTCTGTGTGATTTGAACTCCACCAAATGACTGTTTTTGTGGTACCATTATACAGTTTCTGTCCCAGACAACTAAGTCATCCTATGGGGTGAGTGAACTCTTTTCCTTCTCTAGCTATGCAATATTGTCCAATAATTGAGGCTTTTAGGACCCAGAAATTATCAGGATGATTCTTTTGAGCCAGGAATTCATCAGGAACTGGGTCTGTAGGTACTAATTCTCGGGCTTCCTATGGCCATTGATCTCCTATTACAGTTCTGCCACATACATAACATGAAGTGACATCGAGAGACTGTGCTACATGCTTGGCTAATTGCAAAAACAAATTTCTTGTTTTTCCTGGAATTTCTGGTACTGGGCGGGGGGGGGACATTTAGTTCATCATAGAAAGTTTGAAACACTGGCTCAGGAGAGCATTTGTAAACTTCTCCTCAAACTAAGATACTTACTCAAGGATCCAGTCCAGCCCCATCGATTCCTAAGGTCACACGCTCCCCTTTTTTCCAGCAAGGATCAAGGAGATTGGTTATGACTAGCTCTAAGGGGTTACATTGTCCCTTAGTGCAGGAAGGGCCATTTTTTCCTTTCTGAAGGTGGACTGGACTCTTCTCATTTTTTATCCAAGTGACCCAAATGGCACAAGACCAGTATCCACATTCATTTCCACACAGTCTTAATTCATGACAAATGTACTTATTTTCAGTCATATAGCCTTTTCCCAACTAAAAGAGCCACATTCCCTTCCTAACTTATTGCTATTAATGACAGTACAAGCATCAGATTTCAAGATTATGTGTTTGGGCACCCCTTTTTCTTCTGTTCTGGCTAATACTTTACTTGTATCATGTATGAGTCCCCACCAGTCTTCAGTCCTTAATCTTACTTCAAAAACTGTGGACCTGGGAGGCTCAGAGGGGTCATAACACTCATCTGGTAGATCGTTTCCTGGGCTACATACCTTGTACTAAGTGTCATTATATAAACATGTTCCTTTTAAAATTCCTAGGCATTCATAGTAACTATAGAACAGAAAGATTGTTTTAACTTTTTGCCCTACTTCGGTAACCTGATGTATACACTGAGAGCAGTCCTCCATGCAGGGAAAATCAGTGGAAGTGTTTACAAGTCCAAATTATAAGGAAAATGAGTCCCACGATGATCCTCCTCACGCTTCGGCCATGCGTAGACCAGTCAGCTTCTGGGTGTGACTGGAGCAGGGCTTGTCGTCCTCCTCAGAGTCACTTTGCAGGGGTTGTCTGGGCTCCGTTTTGCCTCCCAGGTTTCCTCGGCTGCAGGTTTCACACGGCTGTGGTGGATCCAGGCTGGGATTCCTTCTACCTTTACAGCCGTGGGAGTGGTCAGGATGACGGTCTGAGGTCGTTTCCACCGTGGCCGCAAAGGTGCTACCTTCCAGTCCTTGATCCACACGCAATCACCTGGAGAGAAGGGGTGAACTGGGGAGAATAAGCTGATGGGACACCTCTCATTTACCTAAGTTGAGAATGTTTGTGTAATTTTTCCTAAAGCCTGTAGTTGTCGCTGTAATTCGATTTCACCTAACACTAAGGGAGTGCCTGGAAGCCCCCGCAGTATAGGAGGAGGCCTATGATACAGTATTTCATAAGGGGAGTATCCTGTTTCTTAGAAGGAGTGCATCTAATTTTAAACAATACTATAGGAAGGGCCTGTATCCACTTTAATCCTGTTTCCTGACATACTTTCCCTAAATGATTTGTGATAGTCCAATTCATTCGCTCCACCTTTCCGGAACTCTGAGGTCGGTAGGCGGCATGTAGCTTCCAAGTGATTCCTAATGCCTTTGCTGTCTTCTGTACCAAGTCAGCCACAAACGCCGGCCCGTTATCTGAGCTGATTCATAAGGGCAGTCCAAACCTAGGAATAAGATCTTGGAGAAGCATACTGGTTACCTCGTAGGCCTTTTCAGTTCATGTTGGATAAGCCTCCACCCACCCAGAGTAAGTACACACAAGAACCAGCAAATACTTGCTACCTCCACATTTTGGCATTTCTTTTTTTGTTGTTGTTGTTGTTTTTGAGACGGAGTCTCGCTCTGTGGCCCAGGCTGGAGTGCAGTGGCCGGATCTCAGCTCACTGCAAGCTCCGCCTCCCGGGTTTACGCCATTCTCCTGCCTCAGCCTCCCGAGTAGCTGGGACTACAGGCGCCCGCCACCTCGCCCGGCTAGTTTTTTTGTATTTTTTTAGTAGAGACAGGGTTTCACCGCGTTAGCCAGGATGGTCTCGATCTCCTGACCTCGTGATCCACCCGTCTCGGCCTCCCAAAGTGCTGGGATTACAGGCTTGAGCCACCGCGCCCGGCCTACATTTTGGCATTTCTGTGAAATCCACCTGAAGATCCTCAAAAGGAGCTGCTCCATAAGCTTGTATGCTGGGCAGAAAAGTGGGGCCTTGCCTCTCATTGTGCTGTCGGCAAGTAACGCACCATTGTGCTACTGCTTTGGTAAGGGCCGGCAAGTGTGAGATGTGGAAGTACCGGCCTAATTTTTCAAGTGATTCTTGCCCTTGATGAGTGATTTCATGCATGACCAATACAATTGTGGCTCCCAGCAACTGCGGCACAGCTACCCTCCCATCTGGCAGTCTGATCTATCCTTTTATTACTTGCCCCCCTTCTGCATGGAAGAAGTCTTTTTCTTCCTTAGAATAGGTAGGTACCAGGTCAGGTGTTTGAGAGAGTAAGGGGGCTGCTATCGATGCTGGGTAAGGGGTAGACGCTGCTTTTCCAGCTTCTGAATCAGCTCGAGAGTTTCCTAAGGCCACTGAGATGGAGGCTCGCTGGTGTCCTCTGCAGTGCGTGACTGCCACCTTCTGAGGTTTCCACACTTCCTCTAGTAATTGTAGAATTTCTTGTTGATATTTTATGTCCTTTCCCCCAGAGTATAACAGACCCTTTTCCTTATATAATGCTCCATGCACTAGGAGGGTTAGAAAGGCATATCGAGAGTCAGTGTAGATGTTTACCGTCTTACCTTCACTGAGTTCTAGAAACCGAGTCAAAGCAATGAGCTCAGCCTTCTGGGCTCAAGTGCCCTGTGGCAACGGTTTGGCTTCAACGACAGCATCCAAAGTTACCACCGCATATCCTGCACATCCTTCTCCTTGTGGGCTAATGAAGTTGCTCCCGTCCACGTATAACTCCCAGTCTACTGATGCCCATGGCTGGTCCTGAAGCTCAGGTCTGCTAGAATAAACTGAGTCCAACACCTCTACACAGTTATGCTCGACCGGGCTCTCTGATACTGGGAGCAGGGTGGTGGGATTCAGGGTGTTACAGACTTCAATAGTTACGCAGGGATTTTCACATAGCAAGCTTTGGTAGTTGGTTAATCTAGCATTTGTTAGCCAATGATGTTCTTTGGTTACCACAGCACGGGGGGCCTTCGTATTAAGGTTTTGCCCAAGGGTTAGTTTATCTGCTTCTTGTGCTAACAGGGCTGTTGCTGCCAGGGCCTTCGACATGAGACTTCGTCTCAAAAAAAAAAAAAAAACTCCTGTTGCTCCAATTATATCAATGGTTTTCTTGGATAAGGGGGTGACTGGGGTGGTCACTACTGAATGTTCAGCACCAGTATCGACCAAAAACTTCATATCCTTGCCCCCAATTGTAATCCTAACTGTGGGCTCCTTGGGGGTGCTTAAGCCCAGTACCCTTCAGTCCAATAGCCCTTCAGCCAGATTGAACAAAGCTCCCTCGTCTTTATCTGAGGTATTTTGTTCCGAACCACCTTGCTTTTCCTTCTATTGGGGACACTTATCTTTCCAATGTCCTATTTTCTTACAATAGGCGCATTGGTTACATTGCAAGCATGGGCAATTAGACTGGGTATTCTTCCCGGAACCCCCCTTTCCCTCTCCTTTCAGGGGAATTCCCCTAAGGGCCATGGCCAGTAAGTCAGCGTTTCGCCTGGCCTGGTGTTCGCCTTCCTTATGGCTTTCTCTGTGGCTTGTTGCATCTCTATTTACAAACACTTGATTGGCTATTTCCAGTAACTGTGAGGTATTCATACCCGCAAATCCAACCTGTTTCTGCAATTTTCTCCTGATATCTTCCATGCTTTGACTAACTAAGGCCATGTTAATCATGCGCTGATTTTCAGGGCTATCTGGATCAAAAGGAGTGTACATACAGTAAGCCTCACACAGACTTTCACAGAATTGTACTGGACTCTCCTCTTTTCCTTGGATGACCTCAGAAACTGTATTTATATTTGTAGCCTTTTGAGCCCCTTTCTTTAGACCTTCTATTAATGCCTCACAGTACCGTCTTAGCCTCTCCATGTCTGGTCCCTCATTTGCATCCCATTGGGGGTCTGTTCCTGGAAGCTGAATTCTTATATATTCTTGGGGGTTTTGGTAATCGGCTGGGACATGTTCCTCCAGCCACTCAGTTGCCGCCCAGAGCACCCTTCACCTTTCATCTGTATTAAAGAGGTACATGAGCAGCTGGTGGCAATCAGCCCAAGTAGGATTATGAGTCTGTATAATAGTTTGGAGCAAGTCAATTAAAGCTTGAGGCTTTTCGGTGTAAGATGGGGTGTTATTTTTCCAATTGAGGAGGTCAGCAGAGGTGAAAGGTTGATATACAAAGGCACGCCTTTCCACCACGTGTCCATCCTCATCTACCCCAGTATATTGCTGCTGTCTCAGGGGCATTTGGATTCCAGTCTTGGGCCGTAAGCAAGCTGCCAAGGGAGGAGTGTGTCCCGCAGCTTCACTTCCTCTTTTGTCTACTGTGGGTGGTCTAGGAGTGTGGCTATCTGGTGGAGGTGGAGGTGCTGTGGGCTCAGGAGTTGGGAGCCCTTCCTCTTGATAAGGAGAGGGTATTGCTGGTACCAGTTCCTGCCATGATTCTTCTGATGTTGGGTCAGACAGGACTTCTGGTGCTGACTTCCCTCGGCAGGTAGAGCGAGGACCTTCCTTAACTAACTGTCCCTTTGCTACTAGTACTGCTGCTGCCTGTCCTCTTAACCACTGTGGGGGGTCCAAAACTAGCTGTAACCAAGGATCTATATATGGGAACTGATCTGGGTACCCTGACTCACAGGTTACCCTGTGCCATACCTTCGAGACAAGGGACCTGTCCAGGCTTCCTTCTGGTGGCCAACCCACCTCTAATGCTAGCCAGTCTATCTCACACAAAGTTCTAAGTTTTCCTGGTGTCATAGTAACTCCATAGTCTCCCTTAAATCCCTTTTTGAAATTTTTCAACATACTTCCTAGTGGAGTGGGCTTACTTTGTGCCTAACCCATGTTTCCTTGAGACAAAACACCATGCTCACACCACACACACCCCACAAAACAAAGAACAGGTAAAAAGGGCACACACACACTTTTTCAGTTTACACCAAACCAGAATCAGAACCAAAATCAGAGCATCAGGAAATCCAAGCCAGGTCAAAACCAAAACCAAAGTATCAAGCAATCCAAGTCATGTCAAAAACAAAAACCAAAGTGCCAGTATGGGCATGCTATGAGTGATCAGGCTATGCTTCCACTCAAATGGAGTGGGCAAGTTCCAAAGACCAGTCTTACCAAGTTTCAGATGTCCAGACTGCAAGTGCCAGTTGCTTCCTGATGCTCAGCCCCTGCATTGATCCTCCATGGGAGGCTGCCACACACTGCTCTGGCAAGGAGTTCCACTGGGGCCATTGCCTACCTGGGAGTGCTCTCAGGATCTGTGTCACTCAAGCTGGCCGGAGTCCCCCACAGGGTTGCTCCACAGGGCAGGCCTAAGCCACCCAAGGGGCTGCCTTGACCATTCGTTAATTACCTCGCTTCCTGGTCAGGGAACCAAGAAATGTAGCAGGACAAGCCGCAGACAAAACCCCTCAGACACTGAGTTGAAGAAGGAAGTGCTTTATTCCGCCAGGAGCTTCTGCAAGACTCATGTCTTCAACAACGGAGCTCCCCGATTGAGCAATTCCTGTCCCTTTTAAGGGCTCATAACTCTAAGGTGGTCCATGTGAGATGGTCATGATCGATTGAGCAAGCAGAGGGTAAGTGACTAGGGGCTGTGTGCACCCGTAATTAGAACGCAACAGAACCAGACAGGGATCTTCACAGTACTTTTCTTATTAAAATAACTGATTAGGTCAGGGGTCAATCTTTAACTACCAGGCCCAGGGTGTGGCACCGGGTTGTCTCTTGTGGATTTCATTTCTGCCTTTTAGTTTTTACATCTCCTTTCTTTGGAGGCAGAAATTAGGCATAAGACAATATGAGGGGTGGTCTCCTCCCTTATCCTGAGCTCTTGTCCAGCATCCCAGAACAATCAGGTCACACAAGGACTTAAAAGATGAGTGTGGGGGGTGTACTGAGTGGTGGAGGTGGTTCTCAGCAAGATGGATGGGGAGCTGGAAGGGGAGATGGAGTGGGAAGATGGTCTTCCCTGGAGTTTGGCTGCCCAGTGGCCTATCTCCTCTCCGACCATCCCCAGCTGAACTCCTCTCAGCTTTCAGATGCTTCTTTTCTTCTCTCTGCCGTACCGTTCTGCCACTCTTCTGCTCTTCTGTTTGTCTCTCATCTCCTTCTGGAACCAGGGGTTTGGGGTTTATATGGGTACAGGATAGATGGGTGTGGTGGGCCAAAAGACAACTTTTGGGTGCAAAAACGGGAATGCTTGTTCCCAGTTAGGGCCGCAGGTATCCAGGTTTGAGGGTGACGCCTTTGCCAGGGAGCAGCCCTCTTCTACCCAATATTTCCCTGTTTCCTGTCTGTATCAGGAGGGTCTTGAAACCCACGCTCAGAAAGGCAGGGGAACATTAGAATGAAAGGAATGCAGGAGAAGGTGAAAGCCCTGCCCTTGAGGCCTGACACACCCAATATTATGACAAAAGGCTGTAACCAGGGTTATGGGAGTTATGGGCCAGGAACAATGAACAAAAGCCAACATATATTATAACACAACAAATGGAATCATGCAGTATTTTGTACACTTAAAAACTTGTTAAGAGGGGAGTAGATCTCATGTTGTGTGTTCTTCTCACACACATTGTCAGCAAAAAGAGTCAAACTCTGTAAAGTATTTGAAGGGATTTATTCTGAACCAAATATGAGTGACCATGGCCCATGACACAGCCCTCAGGAGGTCCTGAGAGCATGTGCCCAAGCTGGTTGGGGCACAGTTTGGTTTTATATATTTTAGGGAGGCATGAGACATCTATCAGATACATTTGAGAAATACATTGGTTTGGTCCAGAAAGGCAGGACAATTCAAAGTAGGGGGCTTCCAGGCTATAGGTAAATTTAAACATTTTCTGGTTGACAATTGGTTAAGTTTGTCTAAAGACCTGGGATCAATAGAAAGGAAATGTTCAGGTTAAGATAAAAGATTGTGAAAACCAAGGTTCTTTTGAAGTGTCATAGTGGCAGCCCTTAGAGATAATAGATGACAAACATTTCCTATTCAGACCCTTTAAAAGGTGCTAGACTCTCAGTTAATCTCTTCAGGATTAGGAGTGCCTGGAAGAAAAAGATCTAGCTATGTGAATAGAGATTCTTTACAGATGCACATTTTCCCCTACAAAGGATGGCTTTGCAAGGTCATTTCAAAATATGGCAAAGAAACATGTTTTGGGATAAAATATTTTTATTTTCTTCTTTGCCATGTTACATTATGCTAGAGTCAGATTGGAAGGTAAGTCACAATATATAGGGTTAAATAAAACTCATCTGATGAGAATTTATGGCTTTTAGGGCATGACTCCCAGACTCTTGAGATAGGAATTTGGGCAAGATAAGAAATCAGAGCTTAGTCCTCACATATATACACACACACTCAAGAAAAATCCAAAAAAGAAAAAGGGACAGAAAAAGCTTTTGGAGGTAATGGATATGTTTCTTATCTTGATAGTGATGATAGTATTAAAGAAAGTGACAGTGTCCTTGGGACACAGCAACTCTGGTGACTGTACAGTCAACACAATAAACCTCAGCATTTGCATTGTCATTGAGCTCATTCAAGCTAAGCTATCTTCAGTAGGGACTTTCCCTTCTAGAGACCGCGTGCATTTTTATTTTACCTGTACTCAAACTGACCCTTTTCTCATTTTAATAGTAAAAAGCACACCTGCGGGTAGAGATATAAGATGCTAATGAGACCTGCAGTCCATGAACAAGCATGTACGGCTACTGCGCATGTGCACCCAGAGGACCACCCAGAACATGCTTACTAGCAACACTTCTTTCCACCTCCTTATGAATCATCATGTAAGACTCCCATAAAGGGAGTTTCTCTATGAATAATCATTACTCTCTCACCCTTATGAGAATCCCACCCTGAAATTTCTCTCTCTCAGGGTGTACTGTCTATTCTGCACCAAACTTTCAAAATATTCTTTTTCCTTTGCAATAAATTATTCTATGCTGCATCTCCTTTGCTGTGTGTCTGTTATTTAAATTCTTTGAAACTAAGAAGACAAGAACCGAGGTTTCACAACAGCAGTCCCAACAGTAACACGGGTGCACACATATGTCCAAACTCATCAAATTGTATACAGTAAATATGTGCCTCTTTTGCAGATCAATTATACCTCAATAAAACTGGTTTGTGTTTTTTTTAAAAAAAAAAAAAAAAAAAAAAGCTACTCAAGAAAATTTCCCACCAGATGTAAGGATAAAAACACAAAGAACAAACAAAAACAGTGCATTTATATTCACTTGCTAGAGTTTTGAATACTTGGCTAGAACTAATCTTTTGTATCAAGCGTCTGACGGCAACGATGCCCTTTTCCCCAAAGTGCGGGGAAGACCATGCCTTCATTTTGACGCACAGGTGCACACATTCTAGAATCTGATCAGCAAACGAATGTTGGTGCAGCGTGCAGAAAATTTGAATAGATAAGATGTATTGATTGGAAGGTGGTGAAACAGGTCTGCCAGGTTTGTTTTGCCTTTGATATTGGATGTCCAAGTTCTTTTCCTTCCTCATTTCTCTGACACATGCAGACCCATGCACTTACCCCTGTTTGCTCGGCCCTCATTTTGCCTCAGCGTGAACACACGCGTCCAGCTTCACCCTTGCAGCTAATGATTAAACCCAAAAGTCCCCAGTGAGCCTGCGAGATTAATTAGGCTGCTGACTTGGGCAGCTCAGCCCTGCACTGCTTGCTCCCTGAACACTTACGGCTCCAGGAAAGCAAACCCACAGAGCCTTTGCCAACCTCAGCAGGGCAGGCTGTGATCATCCAGTTACTGAGAATAATAGTAGCTCTTATTTTCTAACTGTCGGGGGTTTTTTTCATTCTTATTTATTTATTTTTGTCCAAGTGGGAAAGAACCATGCAGGACTGCTTTGGTATCTGTCTTCCATAGGGCAAGAGCTCCCTCTATCGCTCCCCATTTTTTTTTCTTTTTATCGAAGGCAAACACTAATCAACCCTGTGAAATATTCGTTTGTTTTTTGGCTGTTTGTGAATGCACATGTATTAAAACAACCTGGAGATGCCACAGAGAGGGGTGGAGAGTTTCTAATTCACAGTTTTGCAGAATTGTTCTCTGTATCAAAGATTTTAACGCTCCATCTCAAGAGACTTTTTAAAACTGTATCTCCCTATTGGATTATCTCAACTATGAAGTTGCTGATACTTGAAGAACATCTCACATAGCTCACAATTTTCCCTCACCTTGATATCATTAATATACCTATTAATCTCAACATCATAATGAGATCATTAATATACATATTAGAATTTTTTAGACTGCATTAGAATAATATAATATCCTAAGCATTTCAGCCATTGTGAATTACTTGAGAATTTAGTTTTCATGGCTCTTTCTTACATATTTGTTCCATCTCTTAAGTTTATTATTTTTAGGGGCCCTTAATTTTTGCAGTCTCACCCTGCAAAATTGTCCAGTCGATGAACAAGTATTTGTGAGTTGTACACAATTTTACTGAGCTACATTTTAGTTTCTGTGATCTGCCAAAGAAACACAAGGAATGTTTCTACCCTCAAAGCAGCGAGGGAGAAAATCATACATGACTCAATTTATTGTGAAAAATAAAATTTTTAAAAATTGAAGCCAATGTAAGTTGGGGACTCAAGAACAACTTAGAGATAGAGGGTGACGTCCTTTCAAGAAGAGTAAGAGGAGACTCCTGGGAGGATTGAAGGATGTGAATGCATTTTGTGTTTGGAAAGGATGTATACCATTAGTGGTCAGAGGTGGGCAGTGGTCGGAAGAATTTTTAAGATGCTCCCCACGATTTCTACCTCCTGCTATGGATGCTAAGGATATAATGGGCTAGTCAATCCTTTGATTAAGGTATATTATATGGCAAAGGTAAAGAGATTTTATTGGGTTTTTTTGGTGGGGGATGCCACATGGTAAGAGCATGTTTGCTATTTTTTTAAACTTTTACTTTAGGTTCGGGGCATACGTGAGGGTTTGTTACGTAGGTAAACTTGTGTCATGGGGTTTGTTATACAGATTATTTCATCGCCCAGTTTCTAAGCCTACTACCCATTAGTTATTTGTCCTGATCCCGTTCTTCCTCCCACCCTCCACCCTCAAGTAGGCCCCAGTGTGTGTGTTGTTCCTCACTATGCATCCACATGTTCTCATCATTTAGTTCCTACATATAAGTGAGAACATGCAGTATTTGTCTTTCTGTTCCTACATTAATTTGCTAAGGATAATGGCCTCCAGTTCCATTCATGTTCCTGCAAAAGCCATTAGCTCAGTCTTTTTTATGGCTGCATAGTATTCCATGGTGTATACATACCACATTTTCTTTCATCAGCCTACCATTGATGGGCAAATAAAGAGATTTTGAACGTGTGATTAAGGTCTCTAATCAACTAACTTTGAGTCATGACTTTAAGATGATTTTGAGTGTGCCACACCTAATCAGGTGAGTCTTTAAAAATAAACAGTTTCAAGCCTTCCCTGAGGGAGAGATTCAAATTAATTGAGATTCTCTTTCTGGCCTTTCTCTTGCTGACTTTGAAAAAGCAAACAGCCATGCTTAAAACTCCCTGTGAAGGGGTCCACAGGGCAAGGACCCGGGGTCAGCCTCTAGGAAGGAACTGAGTGTGGTCCCTGGCCAACGTCAGCAGGAAAACAGAGACCTCAGTCTTGTGCTTTCTTGCTGACTGTCGGTGGGGGACTACACTAAGCTCCTAGAGTGGACTTTTCCCAGTAAATGGACTTTTCCGACTACCTAAGGGAGCTTGAATGCAATCCTTTCTTTAGTTGGGTTTCCAGAAAAGACATAGCCTGGCGGGGCATGGTGGCCCACACCTGCAATCCCAATACTTTGGGAGGCTGAAGTGGATGAATTGCTTGAGTCCAGGAGTTCGAGACCAGCCTGGGCAACTTGGCAAAACCCCATTTTTACAAGAAATACAAAAATTAGCCAGGCATGGTGCCACATGCCTGTAGTCCCAGCTACTTGGGAGGCTGGGGCAGGAAGATCACGTGAGTTCGGGAGGTCAAGGCTGCAGTGAGCTGTGATTTTGCCGCTGCACTCCAGCCTAATTGACAGAGCAAGACCCTGTCTCAAAAAAAATAAGTTTGTACATTTCCAGATATTTGATACACAATAACAGAAGAGGAATACAATGTAAAGACATCACAGTAGAAGATAGAGGATGTATATTCCGAAGATGGTATTAGGGTGAGCAGTAAGAAGGGTGGGATGGCTCAGTAGGATTTCAGTTTACTGAAGGTTTTGAAAGACCAGAACGAAACTTTAATTTACATCTTCTGACTTTTCTAACCATTTAAACTAGCTCAAACCATCAGTGGTACTTGGTCTTCTCTGTTTATACAATAGCACCATTGTCTTTTAATGGAGAAAGTAACAGTACACATTTGTTTTTAGCTCTGTCTTGGCTACTATCACACATAAAAGGCTTCACATAAATGCCTCCCACTCCACAATAGGCATTTCTTTCCAAAAACATCTCATGTTCTATTTTATATTTTGGCAAATATCAAGATCTCATAGCACTATGTTAGCACCATGATTGCATTTGAATGGGAATAAGCCTAAATGCCCATCAACATGGACTAGATAAAGCAAATGTGGTACATAGACACCGTAGAATACTTTGCAGCCATAAACAAGAACAAGATCATGTCCTTTGCAGGAACATGGATGGGGCTGGAGGCCATTATCCTCAGCCAACTAATGCAGGAACAGCAAAACCAAAGATCACATGTTCCCACTGATAAGTGGGAGATCAATTATGAGAACACATGGACACATAGAAGGGAGCAACACACACTGGGGCCTTTCAGAGGGTGGAGGGAGGAGGGAGAGGATCAGGAAAAATAACTAATGGGTACTAAGCTTAGTACCTAGGTGATGAAATAATCTGGGCAGCAAACCCACATGACACAAGTTTACCTATGTCACATTCACATGCACCCGTGAACTTCAAAGTTTTAAATAAAATAATTTTTTTATTGCCACAGCAAATTATTTGATGTTCACCATTGCTGAGTTTATTGAATGTTGTGCTTTCTGTACTAGCTCTGAATTAAGTGGCCTTTTGAGGTTTCTTTTAGCCAAGCTTGGTTTGACATAGAAAATGAAACCCAATAACCCTTGTGTTCTGTAACATAAGGCTATTCTATTTACTAAAAAAAAAAAAAAATTATTTGATACAAGCTCCTTGTCCATTCAGATTTGGGAATTTTCTTTTTTTTTTTTTTTTTGACAGGGTTTTGCTCTGTCTCGCAGGCTGGAGTGCAGTGGCGTGATCTCGGCTCAGTGCAACTTAGACCTCCTGAACTCTAGCTATCCTCCCACCTCAGCCTCCCGAGTAACTGGGACTACAAGTGTGTACCACCACACTTGGCTAATTTTTGTATTTTTCTTTAGAGACAAGGTCTCATTATGTTGCCAAGACTTTTCTCAAACTCCTGGGCTCAAACGATCCTCCTGCCTGGGCCTCCCAAAGTGCTGGGATTAAAGGTGTGTGCCATCGTGTTTGGCCTGGAGGTGAGATTTTTGAAGGCAGTGGATTGGTTCCATTTTAAAGAAGCTAGATTGAGATTTCCAATGTATTCTGTTGGAGCCCGGATACTAGCAGGACTGACATTGGCCACCTACCATATCTTGTAACAAGACTGAGAGAACGACTGCTGAACTTGATTTATTTATGGATGTGCATGTCGTGTGGGCCCAACCATCACCCCTGCTTGGTAATGTCTTCAGTGCCTTCCATTTGTGACTTCTGGACCATAGCTTTTATTCAATATTTCATCTGGTACCTACCAACCCACCCACTGATAACAAGCCTGCAGTCCAGTTTGCTCACGAAGTTAACCGCTCCAGTTTTTAGCTTTATTCAGTTGCTATTGTTGCTGTTGAACTGCTGAATTTTATAGTAAAGATGGAAAAATTAACATCATCTTCCAATTTTTGGTTAGCGAGTACCAAAGTTCTTATATATTTCGTAACACCCAAGATCTACGTTTTGGAGATTTCAGGGGATGATAAGTCAAGGGGTCACATACGCACACACATACACACACACATATACACACATACACACACAAATACACCCACACACATACACTCACACACACACACACCAAAAAAAAAACCTAGACAGATCTAGACACATGAAGAAATGATTAATATCTCCTCACACCAAGAATGGGAAAACTTCTAGTGGAAATAATGCTAATCTATGTGTCAGGAGATTCAAGTTAATCCTGACTTAGACGCTTTCTAGATATATGACCTTGAGCAAGTCAGTCACCCTTAATTATGTTAAGATTTTACATTTGTGGAAAAAAAAATTATAATATTAATATGACCAGGCATGGTGGCTCACACCTTTGATCCCAGCACCTTGGGAGGCCCAGGCAGGAGGATCTCTTGAGCCCAGAAGGTGGAGACCAGCCTGGGTAACATGGTGAAATACTGTCTCCACAAAAAACAAAAAAATAAAATGATGATGCACCTGTAGTTCCAGCCACTTGGAAGACTCTGGCAGGAGGATTACTTGAGCCCGAGAGGTAGAGGCTGAAGACAGCTGTGAGTGCACCACTGCACTCCAGCCTGAGCAACAGAGCAAGACCCTGCCTCAAAAAATATATAGATAGTTAGATATGATGATGAAGAAGGAGCAAGTGGTCATGTGGACAAATTACATATCAATTAAATGGGTAAACAGATTCAACATGTCAACACATTTTGTACAATGCTAAGCCATATAAAAAACGTAAGATTGTGGCATCATTATTAAATAATGGCATTTTATTACCCACATTAAAGCACACAAAATGTTGCCAATCTGGAGAAAAGATGTACTACAATGTACTTCTCAGTTAAAATTTTAAGAGATTGAACGAAGGGATGTCTCAGTCATTCTCACAACAGAGTTTAGCCTTGTAATCTTTCCAAAGTAGAACATAATTTTCTGGTCTCATAAATTTCCCATGAAACTATTTTACTACTTACACTGAAAAACAACATATCCTCTAAATGTATTAGCAGGATCTGTTTTGAGTCATTTATTATGCTTCAAGCTAGAAATGATGTGTAGGTTGATCATTCAAATTTCTGGCAGTCTGTTCACCAATTAAGATGCTTAAATATAATTCCTTTCTACTTTGAGTAATGAAATATTTCAATTGCACAGAGTTTAGTCAATGTAATAAGAAATTTGTTTGAATGTCATCCTTAAAACAGTACATACTCTTTCAATTTTTTTTAATCTACTGAAATTTGCCTTTTTCCCCCTGCTATTCTAAGATGTTCAGTTTGTCTTTATCTGTTAGTTTTAACTCCCTGTTTGTATTTAATATTGTTCACTGGTCTCAGCGTTCTTATATTCTTGCTTAATCTTTCCAGACTTTTCTATTTCATTAGTAATTTTTTAAAACTGGCTTTTGGTTTAATTATCCACTCTATTTTTTCAAGTTTTAATTTCCTGTTACTTTTGTCTGTATATCTTTTTTTAAACTTTTATTTTAGGTTCGGGGATACAGATGCAGATTTGTTACATGGGTAAATGGCATGTCACTAAGGTTTGGAGTACAAATGATCCCATCACCCAGGAAGTGAGCATTGTACCCAATAGGTAGTTTTTCTTTTTTTTTTTTTTTTTTTTTTTTTTTTTTTTTTTTTGAGACGGAGTCTCGCTCTGTCGCCCAGGCTGGAGTGCAGTGGCCGGATCTCGGCTCACTGCAAGCTCCGCCTCCCGGGTTCACGCCATTCTCCTGCCTCAGCCTCCCGAGTAGCTGGGACTACAGGCACCCACAACCGCGCCCGGCTAATTTTTTGTATTTTTAGTAGAGACGGGGTTTCACCGTGGTCTCGATCTCCTGACCTTGTGATCCGCCCGCCTCGGCCTCCCAAAGTGCTGGGATTACAGGCGTGAGCCACCGCGCCCGGCCCCAATAGGTAGTTTTTCAACACCCCCTAGCCTCTTCCCCCCTAGTAGCCCTCAGTGTCTATAGTCCCCATCTTTGGGTCCCTGAGTACCCAATGTTTAGCTCCCACTTACAGGTGAGCCCATGTGGTATTTGGTTTTCTGTTCCTGTGTTATTAATTTTCTGTTTGTTGTGTTGTATTTTGTTCATTTCTGTTTTTATTAATTTGCTTTGTTGTGATATCTTTTGTGGATTTTCTTGTTCACTGCTTTAAAAATTCTTGAGTTGAATATTTAATTCATTAACTTTCAGTAGTTCTTATTTTCTAGAATATGCATTTAAAGTTATACATTCCCTCTCACTATCAAATTATCTATTTGGGTACAAGCTACTTTCACGTGATGCTATGCTAAATAGTTTGTCATTTTGTTTGTAGTTTTAAGTATTTAATGAGTGAATTATTTAGAATTTTGATTTTACTTTCCAAATGTGTGGGTGGAAAAGGCTACTTCTTATAAATTATTTCTGTTTTTGCATTTTAATTAAAGAATGCTATCTCAATCACATTTAATATTCATAAAAGAAAAACCCTATTTAACATAGTGTGGTAGTGACTTTAAGCAAATGTGCCATATATACTTGGAAAGATATATTCTCAATGCTGGGTAGCTTTAATTGTTCAAATCCTATACCATTTGTCTCTGTGCTTGGAAAGAACCTGATTATCTATGTATTGATATCAGTGTTATTCTTTTTTAAAAAATCTGTTTGACAGATTTCAAGAGAGCATTAAATTTTTTACACAGTCGTGACTTTTAATTTCTCTCTATAATTATGACAATTTGCTTTGTACTTTTAGGGCAATTTTATTAGATTCATATAGGTTAAAGATTATTATATTTTCCCAGTAAATTGTTCCTTTGTTTGAGCAATGAGTCCTGTAATCCCCAGTAATGATTTCTGCCTGGAAGTGGTTTTTCTCATACATTACTATGCCAGCTTTATTTGCGTCATTTTCTCTGTTTTTAATATTTATTTTCAAACTTTTATGTTTTTTATGCTTCACTTGTGTCTCTTTAAATTTTTATTTTTTTGTTCACTCTTAGAAAAAATCTGTCTCTTAAGAGGTGAGTTTAATCCATTCACATTTATTTGTTTATATATATATTTATTTTTAAGGGGACATTTTAGTATCCAAAAGTTATCAAGTTGGGTATGATTTTATTTTCCCAGTAATTTCCTAAATATAACCTAATATTGTCTATACCAAAAAAGGGAGCTTTATCCCCAAGCAAAATCTTAACATTTTGCTTTTATGAGCAAAAGTCTGTATTACCTTACATTTTTTTTTCTTTTTTTGACAGGGGGAGTGGGGGCATGGAGTCTCCCTTTGTTGCCCAGGCTGGAGTGCAGTGGCATGATCTCAGCTCACTGCAACCTTGACCTTCCGGGTTCAAGTGATTCTTCTGCCTCAGCCTCCCGAGTAGCTGGGATTAAGGCACGTGCCACCACATTCAGCTAATTTTTGTATTTTTAGTAGAGAAGAGGTTTCACCATGTTGGCCAGGCTGGGCTTAAACTTCTGACCTCAACTGATCCGCCTGCCTCAGCCTCCCAAAGTACTGGGATTACAGGCATGAGCCACTGCACCCAGCTTTACATATGTCTTATATTGATTTTACATATGGTTTCCATTTTCAGGTTCCCAAAGGGACTTACTCATTTTATCTGCAACACTTAACTGTCTGAATGTAACATGCACTAGAATGAAAAATTAATTCTATCACCTTGGAAAGAATGGGGATGGCGGAAAATGTTGACATTGACTATACCCTCACCTAGTGTTCTGATGTTTCCTAAAAGAGCACTGTGATTTGTCCACTGCTGTATCCTTGCAGCTTGGCACAGGCTGGCAGGTTAAAAACGATCTACTTTCTGTAGAAGGACAAGCCTATTCTTTTTTTTTTTTTTTTTTTTTTTTTTTTTTTCGGTTAAATGAAAGGTTGTAAATGCATTTTTAATGCTGATAAGAAGGGGTACCTGCTACCCCGCTCTGCTGTGGAAGTGTTGCTGAGGACAGAGTCCATCTCTCCCAGGGAGTCCTGGTTATCCCTTACTTACACTCTGGCCTCGGGGGCAGTGGCGTGTGGCCTCGGTCCTCCCCAGGTCACTCTGGAGGGCGCTGTGGAATATTGCTGTGATTTGCCTCTTATTCGTCTTTCACTCATGTTCTGCCTTGATTCGGCATAAGGACAGACTGCTCCAGTGGGGCCTTGGGTCCTCAGGCCTTCTGACCGCTTGGTCTTGAGTGACATTCCAGAAGAGTGACTAATGATGTAAAACGATTAAGAAAATCCATGTTGCAGCGGCCAACCAGAAACAGTTTTGTCCCAGGCTGCACGGGGCTGGAGGCCCCAAGGTCACCGGAGCCACTGCCCGTCACAGGTCCACCTTGACCCCCTTTATGAAAGGCAGGCCCGTGGGCACCCTCTTCTTATACTCCAGGTACTCCTCTCCAAAAAAGTGAATTAGTGAGATTTCTTCTTCTTCTGTTCGATCACGGAAGAATCGCCACACCGTCAGAGCATAGCTGACGCCGCAGATGGGGTTACACAGCATCACCTGAGTTCCAATACTCCAGTAAAACCACCCGACGTAAGAAGGATGCCGAAACCAAGCGTACACTCCGCTGGTCACCAGAGTATGTGTATCTGATTTTTCATTCTGCACCACGTGGTTGAAATTGGAGCCAGCTGTAAACATGGCCGCCTTCCTCAGACATTCTCCGAAGACCACCATCAGCAGCCCTGTGACACTGAGCCAGGTGATCTGCTTCAGTTCTGGCCAAAAGATATTTTCAAGTGTGAACTCTAACCAAGAAGAAAGAGCGGCTACTGTATACTCCAGGCTGTGATTCAGGAGAAAGGAATCCAAGGACAGACTTTTGGGATTATTGACTGCTGTCACCAAGTATTCAGAATAGTGGAACAATGACAGGGAGCACATGTACCAGCCAAAGTGACTCCAAGAAGACTGGCTAAAACTTAGCAGCATGCCGCAGCCGAACACAAACCCCAGGAAACAAGCTCGGATGGCTATCTGGTAGCGAGGCGGCCGATAGAGCAGCAGCAGCAGCGCGTTGAGCCCGGCCACGTAGAGCGCCAACCCGGTGCGGCCCTGCAAGCCGGCGCGCGTGAGGAGCGGCAGCGCGAGCACCGAGGCGCCCAGCAGGAAGGTAGCGAGGCTGAGACGCGCCTCGGAGCCTGGCGGAGCCCGCGCCGCGCAGCCCGCCATGGCGCACGGCGGCGGACGAGCAGGACAAGCCTATTCTTTACAGGTAGGTTTTGATTACTACTATTTTATCACATCTTCAATATACATATCTCTTGAATATCAGCAGTTTATTCAGATATTTTTGCAATGTAGCATGGCTCTGGCAAACCCCCAGCTCAACAAACTACTCTAGGAGTCTAGCTAAGGCTACTCTTTACTCAAGCAGGCGTGCTTTTCATTTAGGCATATTTTTGGTAAGCAAGAGCAGATTAATACAGCTGATAGTTTTAAGCACCTTTGACTCACCTATTAGCAAATGATAAGCAAGATACCAATAACTACAAGGCAAACTCAATATAAACTAAATTTGTCTATCATGGGAAAAGGTAATTTAACTAGAAAATAGTCTAAAAAGTACATCTTTTTTTTTTTTTTTTTTTCATTTTTGAGACAGGGTCTCACTGCCACCCAGGCTGTAGTGCAGTGGTGCAATCTTGACTCACTGTAGCCTCTACCTCCTGGGCTCATGTGATCCTCCCACCTCTGCCTTCTAAATAGCTGAAACTACACGTGCATGCCACCATGCACCTGCAGTTCATTTTCATATTTTTTGTATTTTTTGTAGAAACAGGGCTTGTACTTTTTGTAGAGACAGGGTTTCGCCATGTTGCCCAGGCTGGTCTTGAACTCCTGAGGTCAGGCGATCTGCCTGCCTAGGTCTCCCAAATGTTGGGACTGCAGGCATTTGTCACCGAGCCAGGCAAATCCATGTAACATCCTAGTACTTACAGCCTTGTAAACAAAAAGTTAAGACAAAGAAGTTTTCAAAATGTGCTCGACACACCCCAGCTAAGCAAATAGACTTTTTAATAAAATACGTACCTCTTATATTCTTAACTTTATTAGTTCGCCTATGATCATGTGAGGCCCAACATGCCTATAATGAGAATAAAATCTCCAGCACAACCTAGAGTTATAGTCCAATCTTTACTTTAAAATCTGATCTGCTGGCTTAGCGTTTTCCACCAACTTGGGGAGCTGAAACTTCCACAGGCTTTGCAATCGTCTGCCCAGGTGCTGCCTTTGGCAAAAACGCAATTACTTTTGCACCAACCTAATAGGTGTCTTAGCAGCAGCCATTGCAGTCTTTTTAGCTGCTTGCTTAGTCTTTTTTGCTTCTTTATGAGCCCCGATAGCTTGTTCTCATTGAGCCTTTCTAACGTCAATTTTCTCATTCCTCTTGGCCATTATGTCAGCGAGAGATTGTAACAGTAAGGGCCCTCTGAAATTTGTTTGGCCAGTTCTTTTCTGTTGAATTTCTTCCAATTGTCCTTTTTTGTGCTTCCTTCTGTAGAGGAGAGTCCAGTTTACCTGCCAAGGATTCCTCTTGGAAAGGAACGCCAACTCGCATTTTGCTTTAAGACACTGGAAAACCTTCCCATCGTTGGTCCTGGCATAGCGCCTCCCGTGTCTGGGGTAGATCTTGTACCCTCTGAAACTGCAAACCTCCACATTCATGGCAGCATCTCCAAGGGAGGAGAAAAGATGGCAAAGAGAACTCCATTTATTCTTATATCTGATATATTGGATCTTATTTTCTCCTGCTTATTTTGTGTCTTCCATTTACCAAATGCTCTTCATTTTCTTCTTTGCTACCTACTCTTGAATTGATTGAGTTAAAATCTATTTCTATATTCCCCCTCTCCTTATATGAAAGCTACATGCTCTATTTTATTTCACTCTTTTCCCTTAAAAACATGAGTGTGCATTATTAAAGGGCTAGAGTTAAGTGATACTTTAGTGACACATCCGTATGGCTCTCAAAGTGCTTCTATTTGACAATCCCTACTATCTGTTCCTGGATTTAAATACTTTATATAATGAATAATGGAAGTGCACCATTAAAATAGCTGTACTGTGCTTTGTTAATTTCCAAGTTAATCCAATAGTTTTTTTAGTATCATCATAATCAATATGAAAACCTAAAAATCTAGCTATATGGTCTTTTCTAGAGAGATTTCAACACTTCTCTTAGATTGCTTTTTTTTTTGAGATGAAATATAATATACTTTTAGAGAACTCAACAATAGTATATTTTACTATTTGTGGTTCATTGCAAACTGGCCACCTGCCATAGCCCCTCCCTATGTAAGATGACTTTGTTACTCCTCCCATTAACAAGTGAAGTGCATTAGCCCTCCCCGTGAATCTGCATTGTCTTTCTTTAGTCAACAACATGCAGCAGAAGGGATAGCATGCCAGTTTTAAACCTGGGCTTCACAAGATCTTGCATGTTTCAGCTCTTGGACCTCTGCCCGGGTCCTATGTGTACAAATCTGAACCAAACTACTGGAATTTGTTCAAACCACTAGAAGCTGAAATGAGTTGTCGCCTTGCCTGAGTCTGTCCTAGACCCTCCAGCCCCCAGCCAACCTGTGAACTGACCACAGATCATGAGGGAGTCCAGGCAAGACAAGAAAAGCCACCCAGCTGAGCCCAGTACAAATTACAAAACCAGACACTCTCGTGCTAACAACGAGTAGTTGTTTTTTTTAGCCACTAAGTTTCGGGGCAGTGTGTCACAGAGAAATAACTAGTGATTCCATGTTGGTGTATATTTGTAGACACAATTTTACCAAGGAATATGTAATGCTAATTTGATTTCCAAACATTTTAATTTCTCTGTTTCTGTGATTCCTATTTTGTCTTGGACAGGGAAACTGATTTCTGTGTTGGACATGCAGAGGTGCATTCACAAAACTTTATTTTTCTCTGTTGGGCAGATTTTATCAGCATTATAAAATTACAGTGACTTAGGAAACAAAGAATATAAACCACCTCTGTTATCAACAGCTTTCAAATCGATCTCCCATAGGACATTTGAGGTTTATGTATGTTTGGAAGTCAAATATAGACATGACTTCAACAAAACTAAAATAATTCTTTCTGATAACTCATTGCTTTAAGATCTGTTCAGAATGTCAGCTTTTATTTAACATGTAAACATATAAAACTAACTAAAACAGAGTATGCTTAAATCGATGATTAACACTAATCATTATAGATGCAAATTAAAACCACAATGAGACACCATTTTACACCAGTTAGAGCAGCTATGATTAAAAAGTCAAAAAATAGTAGAAGCTGGCGAGGATGCAGAGAAAAGGGAAGGCTTATACTCTGCTGGTGAGAATGTAAATTAGTTCAACCTCTATGGAAAACAGAACAGAGATTTCTAAAATAGAACTACCATTCCATCCAGCAATCCCACTACTGAGTATCCAATCCACTCAAAGGAAAAGAAATCATTACATCAAAGATACCTGCACTGCCATATTTATTGAAGCATTATTCACAATAGCAAAGATATGGAATCAACTTAGGTGTCCATTGGACTGGATAAAGAAAATGTTTTGTATATATTTACACGCACACAATGAAATACTACTCAGTCATAAAAAAGAATGAAATCATATCTTTTGCAGCAACATAGATGGAATTGGAGCCTATTAAGTGAAATTATTCAAAATCAGAAAGTCAAATACTGCATGTTCTCATGTAGAACTGGGAGCTAAATAATGTGTACACATGGGCATAAACAGTGGAGTAATGGACATTGGAAACTAGAAAAGGTGGGGGTGGGAGTGTATCTTGTACAGTATTCAGGTACATTAATCCTAGCTCCTCACTTAGTTCCAGAAATTACTTACTGCATACAATGTGCACTATTCTGCTGATGTCTACACTAAAAGCCCAGACTTCACCATGACACAATATATCCATGTAAAAAATCTGGCCAGGCATGGTGGCTCACGCCTGTAATACCAGCACTTTAGGTGGCCAAGGCGGGTGAATCACCTGAGGTTAGGACTTCAAGACCAGCCTGGCCAACATGGAGAAACCCCATCTCTACTAAAAATACAAAAATTAGCTGGGCGTGGCGGTGCATGCGTGTAATCCCAGTTACCCAGGAGGCTGAGGCAGGAGAATCACTTGAACCCAGGAGGCAGAGGTTGCAGTGAGCTGAGATCCCACCACTGCACTCCAGCCTGAGTGACAGAGCAAGACTCTGTCTCAAAAAAAAAAAAAAAAGAAAAAAAAGAATCTGCATTTGCACACATTAAATCCACAAAGAAATATTTTAAATTCATAACTAATGTGTAACTTCATTCTGCTGTTTAAGTTAATATTATAATTAATATTTTAAATATTGAATACTTAATATTTAACATGTAACATTACTTCATACTTAATAAATATTTAACACTTAATTTAAAAATTAATACCTGATAAAATCTTAACAACAAGAGTTAGGATGTTTATTAACTCCAATTCTTTTGTTTTGTCAAGGTGTGACTGTTGTAATAATAATTTGGAATTATAGTGAAATGTATTACACTGTACTTTGGGAAGAACTTAATCCCATCATAAGCCGAGTTCAATCAAGTTTATTCCACATCCTGAGGGTAGGTCAAGAGAAAAATAAGTTGACATCAGATGCCTCAAATGTATTTTAATGAGTAGTATAAGAATATATTTGCTGTATTCCTGCAGAATGTTCAAAGTAGCTTACTTTTTTCTTATAAACTTTTAAACAGTTTTATTAGCATTGTTTGAAGTACTCAACTGCTTGTTTTTCCCACCATCTTTTTTTTTTTTTTTGAGACAGAGTCTCGCTCTGCCACCAAGGCTGGAGTGCAGTGGCAGGATGATGGCTCACTGCAGCCTCAACCTCCTGGGCTCAAGCAATCCTCCCACCTCAGCCTCCCAAGCAGCTGGGACTTCAGGCTTGCATCATACCACACCCAGCTAATTTTTTATATTTGTTGTAGAGACAGGGGCTCACTATGTTGCCCAGGCTGATCTCAAACTCCTGGGTTCAAGCGACCCCCGCAACAGCTATCCAAAGTGTTGGGATTACAGATGTGAGCCACCACACGGGGCCTCTCACCATCTTTAACCAATTTTTTTCTTCCAGTAACACTATTTTCATTCACAAAGCATTTACATGTAGTCATGAGGTCACCAGCTTTTGAACAAAAATTTCACGGTCAGAAGACGTATTAACAGCCATGAATTCTAGCGCCTCACCTAGTTCCAGAATCTCTCTCCTCACCCTGGAGGATGGGCCATGTAGCCTGAAAGCTCCCATGACAGCAGACAGACTATTCCACTCGGAAAGAGCACTTATTATTTGGAAGTTTTCTTCACATTATGTCCAAGTTAATGCTCACTGCTGCCCACCAAAACCAAAAAACATACCACAGCAGATACAAAAACCAACAGAGAAGGAAGTTGGGTCTAGTGCCATCTCCTTAAACTATTCTTCAAAGAAAATGTTTGTAGCCCAGCTGTGTTGCCCAAATCCACACAGAGAAAGCCAAATAATGGTTCGAGCTTCCCTAAGTCATCACACTGTGAAACCAAGCACACTGCGTTTTCTGTTGTCCTGCTGTCCATGATGCAGTCTCTGCACTCTTCGACACTCCATCAAAAAGCAGGGCGTATATGGAGGAATCTAAGATGTAAAGAGATGAAATGACCTTCACAAAGCTAATTGTCAGTCAGGGTGAGAAGGAAAGCCCTATTTTGACTGCCTGTCCAATGTACTTTCCAGCAGAGCCTGGCTGCACGAACGTTAGTTCACATAAGGATCACCCGAAGGACCTGACAACACATGGATTCTTGAACCCCACCCCAGAGGTTCTGATTTAGTAGGCAAATGGGAAAATCCAAGAATTTGCATCTTTTGGGCTCTCCAGTCCTACTGGAGGTGCTACTTCATGGAACAGGCTTTGAGTACTGTTGGGCTAACCTGCACCAGAAAATGAGACCTTACCTCAGGGGTCTGACATACTTGTTTTGTTTCGTTTTGAGATGGGGTCTCATTCTGTCACCCAGGTTAGAGTGCAGTGGTGCAATCTCAGCTCACTGCAGCCTTGACCTCCTGGGTTCAAGCAATCATCCCACTTCAGCCTCCCGAGTAGCTGGGACTACAGGTACGCACCACCACACCCAGCTAATTTTTATATTTTGGGTAGAGACAGAGTTTCACCATGTTGCCCAGACTGGTCTTAATCTGTGGATCCTGAGCTCAGGGGATCCACTTGCCTTGACCTCTCAAAGTGCTGGGATTACAGGCATGAGCCACTGCGCCCAGCCATACATGTTAAAGACACACCACTGCTAAAGCTATAGTAAGTGGATTTTAAGGAGAGATGACCAGGTGAAGGGCAATAGTTCTAACACAATGAGAATTCTAGTAGTTAAGTCTCCTCTCCCAGCTCTAGGAGGAAGCAAAAATAAACATTAAGAAATCTATAATCCCAGTACTTTGGGAGGCCAAGGTGGGAAGACTGCTTGAGCGCAGGAGTTTGAGACCCACCTAAGCAACAAAGTGAGACCCTCATCTCTAAAAAAAAAAAAAAAAAAAAAAAAAAATTAAAATTAGCTGAGTGTGGTGGTGTGTGCCTATAGTCCTAGCTACTCAAGAGGCTGAGGTGGGAGGATTGCTTGAGTCCAGAAGGTTGAGGCTACAGTGAGCCATGATCACGCCATTGCGTTCCAGCCTGGGCAGCAGAGCAATACCCTGTCTCAAATAATTTTAAAAAATAAAGAAAGAGAGACAGACTCTTCTAGAATTAGAGCTTAGCCATTCAGTGGAGGATGATTCAGCTAACTGAACAAAACTCATTCTTCAAATATTTGCTAAGAAACTTCTCTAATAATAATAATTCCCTCTCTCTCTCTCTCTCTCTCTCTCTCTCTCTTTCTCTGGTCTCTCTCTCTGTGTGTGTGTGTGTGTGTGTGTGTGTGTGTGTGTGTGTGTGTTTCACTTCCATTGTACTATTGAAGAAATGGCTCCCAGAAGATACTTCTTAGTTTACACAGCCCAAAATCATAGAGTTAGACTGTGAGCCCAGAATTTCCAAAACCCAGGCCTAGATTCTTTCCAGCACTCAGCACTGCCTCTCTGCAGAAGCAGAAGCTAAGAGCAGTTATAACTTTGCTGGGAGAATTTGTTTCCTGTAAGCTATTAGTCTGTGTTCTCTTTTACCTCAAGGCAGAACAACATGTTTGCACAAAATAGTCAACACAGCGTAGACCATGATGCACAGAAAATAAAGGTATTTTCTTCCTTAGGAAATCACAGTTCTCCATGCTCACAGCGTAAGAAGAAGTTGTGTTTTGTGGCAGCCTGATTTAAAATTTCTCCTTTCAACTTATCCCTCTACTGTCTTTCTCTCTGTCCTTTGATTTGTTTCTAATTTTCTCCATCCTCTTAGCCACATCTTATCTTTCCTCTTTCATATTTTCATTTCTATTGCATCTCTGCTACCACTCAGGGCAGCACACAGGTGACTATGAGAGATACTGAACCCCACGTTTGACTCAAATTTGTTTTGGTCTAGCTCCTGGAAAGTTACAAGTCCTAATTATGAAATCGTCCTCATGTTCACTTGCTTTCATCATTGTGGCCTGAATTTTAAAAATTCATAAATGTGAAATAATCCCCATATCTCTTCCATTTAAATAACAAAAGATACACATGTAGAAAATCACACTTCTCTGTATTAGAAATTTCAATGAATTTCTCCATAATGAAGTATTATCCTAGAAAGTTGACAAAGCCCTCATCTATCTCATCTCAATTACAAATGTGTCCCCTTTCCTTCAAATAAATTGTTTTGGACCATAAAAATGGAAACTCCATTCTGCAAATGTATTTTGAATCATACTATGTTCATAGCCAGTTTTTGAGAGTCTACGCTGAAAAATGTTGTGACATTGCAAATTAATATCAAAAAAGGTCCATAAATAACAAATCTATGACTCTGAATTATGAAAGATGATCTGATTATTACTATAAGTTGAAAAACAGATGGAAAAGAAATGTAAAAGGCCCCAAAGTGATACATCATTGGTTTCATAGGAAAAAACAACAACAACATATTCTCAGTGTTTTGGCGTTTAACTTTTTTTGGTTGGGTTTGGGGGATTTTTGTTTTGTTTTTTTGTTTAGATAGAGTCTTGTTCTGTTGCCCAGGCTGGAGTGCAGTGGTGTGATCTCAGTTCACTGCAGTCTCTGCCTCCTGAGTTCAAATGATTCTCCTGCGTCAGCCTCCCGAGTAGCTAGGATTACAGGTGTCTGCCACCACCTCCAGCTAATTTTTGTGTTTTTAGTAGAGATGGGGTTTTACCATGTTGGCCAGGTTGGTCTTGAACTTCCGACCTCAAATGATCCTTCAGCCTCGGCCTCCCAAAGTGCTGGGATTACAGGTATGAGCCACCGCACCCGACTGTTTGACTTTGTATGGATTTCAAATTCCCAGAAATTTACAGTGTAGAACATTTGTCATCCATGTAACCACCTCTGATTTTTTTTCCCTGCTTACAGCATTTTTTTTAAACAAAATGTATGTTATATCATTAATTTCAATGTATTTCAAGAGCTTAATGAAATGGCATGTGAACACCACATTTCAAATCTGAACTTGGGCTGACAGGGTCAGGACTCACTCGAATTCACAATTTCAGCTTCCTAAGAAATTGTCCTGTCCCCACTCTTTGTATAAGTACTTGCACACACAATTACAGCAGCCACATCAAAATATTACAACATCATGCTTCCTTTAGAAAAGAGAATTGGCTTTAGTTTTGATGTCTTTTAAAGCACCATCTCTTTGGCTGTTCTGTAAGTATATTTATCATTTAAGCAATGAAATTTCCATCTCAGGAAAAGAAAGTGTCCATTTTCTTCTTTCTCTCTCTGACTGATAGTTCCTCATGCTGAACTCTTTATGAACCAGAAAAGGGGACGCATGTCCAGTATCTTTCCGTGAAACATTCTCTGCCAATAGATGTTATTGCCAAGGCAGCTGTCAGAAGGCTAGGACTCACTGTCAATGCCAAGCGTGCAGTCATCCATCATTTGGAACCAATTCTACCTTGCTAGTGCACCCACTTCTCTTCAGAGAAGTTCTATTGTTGGTAGAATGAGAAAACCCTCTTTGTTCTCCTGAAAAACTGGGATGTTTTTCAGAAAGGCCCAGGCAGGCTAGGCATGATGGCTCATGCCTGGTATCCCAGCACTTTGGGAGGCTGAGGCAGGAGGATCACTTGAGCCCAGAAGTTCAAGAGCAGCCTGGGCAACATAGCAAGACTCTATCTCTACAAAATATATATATATATTTAAATTAGCCGGGTGTGGTGGTGCATACCTGTGGTCGCAGCTACTTGAGAGGCTGAGGCAGAAGGATCAATTCAGCCCAGGAGGTTGAGGCTGCAGTGAGCCATGCTAATGCCACTGCATTCAAGTCTGGGTGACAAAGAGAGACCCTGTCTCAAAACAAACAAACAAACAAAAAATGCTCAGGTGCATTGATGTTTAATAATGGAAGAAAAAGATTAACTCTTAAAAGATTAAGCATATGTGGACTTTAAGTTTGCCGTGAGAAATAATTTACAACATTAGACTTTCTCCCTTTAACAATAAATCATGTGTTAACTGCTTAAATTATGGCTTTTGGCTTCTTTTCATGCCAAGATTAAACACCAATGAATAAATACATTTGCTTCTCATAGCAAATAGTTGGAGTCTAATTATTGCCATATATCGTTATATGCCTGGTAAAATATTCTAAGGGACAAACAGAAGAATCAGGTAATCAAAAGGCAAAATGATATGTTAATTTTTTTAATACATGGCTCTGGAATAAGGGAAAACAGAACTTTAAAATGAAGAAGGATTCCTCCCTGAAGGAACTTTGGATCTAACTTCTTCCAGGCAGGGTAAGGTGGCTCACGCCTGTAATCCCAGCACTGGGAGGCTGAGGTTAGAGGAGCACTTCAGCCTAGGAGTTTGAGACCAGTCTGGACAACATAGCAAGACCCCACCTCTACAAAAAGTAAAATAAAATAAAATAAATTAGCCGGGCATGGTAGCACAGTCTGTAGACCCAGCTACTCAGGAGGCTAAGGCAGGAGGATCATTTGAGCCCAGGAGGTGGAGGCTGCAGTGAGCTGTGATTGTGCTGCTGCACTCCAGCCTGAGCAACAGAGCAAGACCCTTTCGAAAACAAAAAACAAAAAACTTCTCCCTCATAAGGGCATCTTTAAAGGTCAATACAGTGCAAGTGTTTAACAAGTTGTTCTCAAGAAGTAGGAAAATGAGAAAATATTAAGGCCTTCTATTCATGCACTCTATCTAAATTTCTTTGAATGTCTTTTAAATGCAAAGAGAAAAATTATTGATCTATGACTATACGCCATGAAAGTGCTCATTCTACTTGGCAAAACAGTCAAAATATTGTTGGAGATAATATTGTATTGCCTAGTTATGCTTCTCACCCAGTTATTTATGTACTACAGATATACAGTTGCTCAAATTTGTGAAACGAGAAAGAAAGCCAGGTGTACAGGCTAAAAAATGAAAATTTTTAAAACATTGATTAAACATTCATAATTGGCTTTTTTCACTTAGTGACTTTTGATACTTTATAGATACAGCTCAATTTTGTCTTGTGTTGACTTCTCGTGCTATTTTCTCTGTAGAAAGTTTATGTGATCCTTGAACCTGAGTTATTATTTATTTATAAGTATATAACTTTATCTTCCCCAGGAGATCACCAGTTCCAAAGGGCATTCATGTTATTTTCATAATCAAGAAAAAATAAAAATATTCTTAAAACTTTTGAATTTTTAGGAGGCCAGAAAAAATTATACTACCTAGCTTAGACCTATGCTCAACATATTTGTACATAAAAAAGCAAGTCATTAATTCAGAATAATTCAAGCAAATTCCATACATCAAATACTCTTGGGCAATGAGCATAGAGGGGCCAGAATGTTTTATTTATCCCCAATCAAAACTGACGAACACAAAGGCATCTGATTCTCCAGCGTGCTTTTATTGAAGGATTGAGTAAAGAAAATGAAGCATCTGCATTTGCCATTTGGTGGTATGAGATGAATAAAAAGAATGCAGAAATGTATTCGTTTAAACTTCCTTTTTTTGAGACAGGGCCTTGCTCTATCGCTTTGGCTGGGGGGCAGTGGTACGATCATGGCTCACTTCAGCCTCAACCTCCTGGACGCAAGCAGTCCTCCCATCTCAGCCTCCACATAGCTGTACTTGAGACTACAGGTGTGCATCACCACATGCAGCTAATTTTTTAAATTTTTTTTTGTAGAGACAGGATCTCCCTATATTGCCCAGGCTGGTCTCAAACTCCCGGACTCAAGTCATCCTCCTGCTTCAGCCTCCCAAAGTGCTGGGATTATGGGCGTGAGCCACTTGCACCCAGCCCCAAAACTTCCATTTTAAGACCTGTGTTTTCTGCACATAGAGCTGCAGAAACTACTAGTACTGGGGAGTACCAAGCATGACATTTAAGGGCAACACTGACGATTCTAAAATACACGTGTTTTATTTAAATCTGTGAAAGTACACAGATAAAGAATCTTGACTCTTTCAAGGTAATCTCCTTAGAGCTATCCGTATACTCATAGGTGCTGTTCTTGATCGAACACAGTTGTGACTTCCAGAAATGCTTTCAGAACCTAGAGTGTGTTCTTTCATGCCTGCATTCCTTTCCACGAGACTGTTGCTTCACTAAATGCATTATTGAGAACATCTCCACAGACACAAATCTTCACCCTTTCCAAACTGATCTGGGTTTTGGCAACATTTTGAGTGAGTTTTGTTGTTTGTTTTGTTTTGTGTTTTAGGTACAGGATCTCACACTGTCACCCAGGCTGGAGTGCAGCAGTGCAATCACAGCTCACTGCAGCCCTGAACTCCTGGGCTCAAGGAATCCTCCCCCATCAGCCTCCTGAGTAGTTGGGACTAAAGGCACACAGCACCACATATGGCTAACTTTTTAAAAATTTTTGTAGAGATAGGATCTCACTATGT
The DNA here is from genome assembly GCF_037993035.2 of Macaca fascicularis. Taxonomy (NCBI): domain Eukaryota; kingdom Metazoa; phylum Chordata; class Mammalia; order Primates; family Cercopithecidae; genus Macaca; species Macaca fascicularis. Next base: position 3,609,418 of record NC_088395.1, on the reverse strand, counting down.
GGCCCAGGCTGCTCTTGAGCTCCTGAACTCAAGCCATCCTCCTGCCTCAGCCTCCCAAAGTGCTGGGATTACAGGCATCAGTCACCACGCCTGGACTTGAGCGGCTGTTATACAAGATATAGTAAGTAAGTAAGCTTTACAATTCTGGTAGGGAATTGAAAAACAATTTTCAAAAGATAATTTTTAGCCAATGGATCAGAAAGAATAAGAAAGTGAAGCGTTGCCATTGTCCTTTTATATTCTTCCTCATAGCAACAAAAACTTCAGTAGATCATTTTCAAACTCCATCTGCATACTCTAAAAAGATACTCTCAAAAGGCAATTGAAAGAGTCAGCTGAATGACTTATATTTACACTTCACTAATCAATTGTCTGAGAAGACACTTGGCTAGGGCCAGGCCAGGAAAGAAGAAAAAGAGAAGACACTTAATCAGTTAACCCAATTGACAGGTGGCTTTGGGATGGTATACGGACAGCCTTCTGTGTTTTACAAAAGTTGAGTCGTTCCAAGAACAGAATAATAGCTGATCTCTCAAATGATAGATTGGCTAATAGCAGAGGAGTGATTTGCCTATTAAATTGCTGAGGGCTATTGTTTGATTTAATACTGGCCAGGCAGAAATAGGAAGTCTTCCTTGGAGTGGAGCCCTGTCTAAGGGTTGAAATCATTGGCTGTTTTTGCTGGTCGAAAAGCATAGGCCAGGCCGGGCAGTGGCTCACGCCTGTAATCCCAATACTTTGGGAGGCTGAGGCAGGTGGATCATCTGAGGTCAGGAATTTGAGACCAGCTTGGTCAACATGGTGAAACCCCCTCTCTGCTAAAAGTACAAAATTAGCCAGGCATGGTGACTCACGCCTGTAGTCTCAGCTATTCTGGAGACTGAGGCAGGAAGATCGCTTGAACCCAGGAGGCAGAGGTTGCAGTGAGCCGAGATCATGCCACTGCACTCCAGCCTGGGCAACAGAATGAGCCTTCATATCCAACAAAAATAATAATAATAAAATAAAATAAATAAAATCTATGAAAATAAAAAAATTGAAAAAGAAAATGCGGTATATCTACACAGTGGAATACTATCCAGCCCTAAAAGTAAATGAAATCATGTCTTTTGCAACAACATGGATGGAACTGAAGGCCATTATCTTAAGTAAAATAACTTGGAAAGTTAAATGCCAGATGTTCTCATTTGTAGTGGGAGCTAAAGAATGTGCACTCATGGACATAGAGAGTGGAAAAATAGACATTGGAGACTCCAAAGGGTGGGAGAGTGGAAGGGGGTGAGGGAAGAGAAATTCTGTCATGAATACAATGTGCATTATTCAGGTGATGGATACACTGAAAGCCCAGAAGGCAGTAGGTAATATATCTATAACAAAATTGTACCCGTACCTCTTAAACTTATACAAATTAATAAAAAGCATATGATACATCTCTTGACCACTTAAGGAAGCAGAAATGTTTAAAACTATCTGTACAAACTATAAATTGTTTTGTCACAACATCCAGAAACTTGAAAAACACACCCGCTTATTGAGAGACTGAATAAACATTGGCCAGACTATCTATAAAACAATGCTTAACCTCAATAATAATGAGAGAAATGCAAATTTTAAAAAAATTGCTTGCCAAGAGATGGCAAAAATTAATAGTCTGGCTGCACCAAGTATTGGTATGAATAGAAAACAGTCAAGCTCTCATATACATTTTTTTTGGTGAGAATAAAATAGTCCCACAACCACCTTGGAATCAGTGAGAATTTTCTAGTAAACTTGAACACGCTCTTTCTCTAGGGTCCTGCAATTAAAAAAAAAGGCCAAAGCCCATGAGCAAATATTCATACCCACATTGCCCATGACCAGAGAATACTGAAAACAACCTACGCCCTCATCAACATTGGGCTCGATGAATAAAATAGGGTAGATTCACACAATAAAACTGCAATGAATATGAATAAACTTCGTTTACATGTATCGACATGAATGCATTTCAAAATCATGATAGTGAAAGAACCAAGTCAGACAAAACTATATGCCCTATGATACCATTTATGTGAAGTTCAAAAACAGGCAAAACTAAACAATGTATTGTTGAGGGATATTTACATAGACAATAAAATAATACAAAAGATAGAATGACTAAACATTTCATTATTGGTTTGGCATTTTTTGTTTTGTTTTTCAACCTGGGTAATGGAAGTTAATTTTATAAATTATTCTTTAAACTCAATCCATTATATGTTTTATGCATACTTCCCTATATGTATGTACAAAGATAGACAAGGGGTAGGGGAGAGAGAGAGAGAGGCATGGAGGGAGCAAGGAGGGGAGGGAGGGAGGAAGGAATGAAAAGGAGAGAGTGCAATAAGCAAAAACAGGAAGGAGAGAGTATTGGAAATACTGAAGAAATAAATAACACGTAAAAAACAAAGAAAATGCGTGACTCCATTTCACAGGTCCTTTTATTTTGATGGGCTTCCTGGGTATTGCATGCAAATCTGCATGGTCTGCAAGCAATCACACATCACATGTGTGTGTTACACACATCACCATTCAGCCACTGCTGACTTTTCATTTGTCTGTCTGCCTGCTGTGTTCTTTAGTTTCGAAATCTCATGATGGAAGACTCTATTCAATTTTGCATCCTCGGCACCTCGCATGGTGCCTGGCAAACAGAAGAGCAAATATAATTAAATTTAAAAATGCATTAAAACCTTTAAAATGGACCAAAATAATGGGAGGAAATGTTGCCTTATTTTTAAACTCTAAATTAGTCCATGGGGAGTGTCCATGGGGAGCGTCCCACCCCACACCACCCACCGCACTCGCCACACACACTTACAATAGCCTCTCTTCAAGACGCAATCTGGATTTGTACATAACCAAACTGAAAGAAAACACAATTTTGAAAACTTGAAAAAACTGTGCCCCCTCTTCTAGGTCTTATTATGTTCTTTTCAATATCCAAACACAAATTGATTTGGCAACCCACATTTTCTTAAAATTCCTAGGGGCGTTTATTTAACCGAAACACAATAGCATGCCACTTGCATATATTTGTATATTTGTATTCAGATAATGTTTTCCATTTACTTTTAAATGATCCCATATAATGTGCTATTATTCAACTGTACCCTCACTGAATATAAATAATTTAATATTCACATTTCTAATGCTTGCCAGCAGAAGCAATTTTTTCCCTCAAAATGTGTAAGACAGAGTAGGCTCTCATGCTTAATAAAAAGCAAAAATGGCCTGAAACTATTTATTTTTCATTTTAGAAATATTATTGCAATATAGACAGAACATAAACTCAGTACTTAACAGAAAATTAATATAATTTTAATGTCCTATTATGATGATTTCTATTCTCCATCGCTTTTGCATTTATGAATAGTTTGGAATAGACTTTCCATAAAATGTAAGTTCTCAATCTGAATCTAAAAACTATTCAAAGAACCGACCAGCAGTATATAATAGCACAGATGAGACAGTACAATTTTTTAAAGTTACAAAAAGAGACCAGAAATCACTGAAAAGAGGCAAAAATAATACTATTTTAGTTTTAAATCGCTGATTTTTCTTTTTTTTTTTTTTTTTTTGATTTAGACAAAGGTTCCCATTCCATAAATAGTTGATTTTTACTACAATTCAGGAAGAAAACTAGTTCTAAAATTCCTGATGGTTAAAATAGCTACATGTTATGCTTAAACATTAACATATATTACTAAAAGTTACAAAGAGCTAGTTAGCATATGAAATTCACAAATACAACCTTTCTGATTTTCTTCTTCTTCATCAAGAAATCCTCTTATGTCACCAAGTCAGCCCCATTACTAAATGGAAACAGTGTAAGTCTTTTTACATCTTCACCCACTATTCCTAGCTGACTCAAGACCATGTTACTACAACGCTTATTTAAGAGAAATATTTCTGGTTAGAAATGGTGTAATAAAGTCCATCTTGAACTCTCCTCTACTTGGAAATCATTTCAAAAAACACAATAGAGGTGAAAAACAGAAACACTAACTTCCTTTTTATGAGAATAAGAGATAGAAGATATTCAGAATCACAAGCAGTGGAAGCCACACAGGGCTGTGAAAAAAGACAGAGAAAATAACCCTGGCTGCAAATTCTAATATCCAGGAAAAATCAGTTCTCTGTGGAAGGAGGAACCAGAAGTCCAAGACAAATATTTCTTGTTGGCAATAATGAGGAAAGTGTTCTATGGACTCATGGTAAGAGCTCCTCTGCAACCAGTCTAAATTCAACATTAAGAGAAAATGGTGTTGAATGAGAAATCACAGAGACAGCCATATTTGTAGGAAGCATTCATCACTGAGGCAGACCAAGGATGAAACACGAATGCAGGGTGCAGCTGCCTAGCTTTTTGGGTAAAACAAAAAGGTTAAAGATATTACTGGGAATCCTATTCAGTGGAAGGAAGGAAGGAAGGAAGGAAGGAAGGAAGGAAGGAAGGAAGGAAGGAAGGAAGGAAGGAAGGAAGGAAGGAAGGAAGGAAGGAAGGGCATGTATTGGAATGAAGTAAAATATTTGTATTCATAATGACATGATCTTGCAAGTAGAAAATTGTCTAGTATCTGCAGAAAAGCTACCAGAATAATAAGTGGATTTAGAAGGTCACAGAATACATTGCTCATTTTAAAAATTAAATTAGGCCAGGCATGGTGGCTCACGCCTGTAATCCCAGTGCTTTGGGAGGCCGAGGCAGGCAGATCATGAGGTCAGGAGATGGAGACCATTCTGGCTAACATGGTGAAAAAACTCCGTCTCTACTAAAACTACAAAAAATTAGCCGGGCATGGTGGCGGGCGCCTGTAATCCCAGCTACTTGGGAGGCTGAGGCAGGAGAATGGCGTGAACCTGGGAGGCGGAGCTTGCAGTGAGCCGAGATCGCACCACTGCACTCCAGCCTGGGCAACATGTTGAGCAAGACTCCATCTCAAAAAAAAAAAAAGTTAAATTATACTAGTAACAAAAAGTTGGAAAACAAATTATGTTAAATGTCATTTACAATAGCAAGTAGTACTGAGAGACAGATTTAGCAAATCTATGCAACACCTGAACACTGAAATTTTTTAAATATATATGTTGATGAGAGAAATTTATGAAGACCAATACATAGACAGATATATCATCTTTATTATTTGAAAGTATTGGCATTGTTAAGGTGATAATTTCCTCTTACTTGATCTACTGATTCAACAAAATGCAAATCAGTGTTTCATTAGGATTTTTTTTATATTGACAAGCTAACTCCAAAATTTACCTGCAAATGCCAAGGACCGAGAATAGCAAAGTAATTTAGATAAAGAACAACAAAATTAGAGTACATATGCTTCTTAAGTTCAAGACTTACTAGAAGGCAACAGTATCAATATCATGTGTCAGAGGCAGTAGGACAGACAGGGAAAACAATGATATAAAATAGAACCACACATCCATGGTCAATTGACTCAATGTGGAAAGAATAAGCTTTTCAAGAAATGGTGTAAGGATAACTGAGTATTCTTTTAGGAGTTAAAAAAATACCCTTTTTTCACACTATTTAGAAGGTTGTATCAAAATGTATCATAGGCCTAAATGAAAAAGCTGAACTATTAAGCATCTAGCTGAAAACACATGAACAACTCTTCTTGAATTTGGTATAGAAAAGATTGTTTAAGGCTCAGTGGTGGCTCATGCCTGTAATCCCAGCAATCTGGGAGGCTGAGGCGGGCAGATTACTTGAGGTCAGGAGTTTGAGAATAGCCTGGCAAACAATGATGAAACCCCGTCTCTACAAAAATAATGCAAAAAAAAAAAAAAAAATTAGCCTAATCCCAGCTCCTTGGGAGGCTGAGGCAGGAGAATTGCTTGAACCCGGGAGGTGGAGGTTGCCAAAAAAAAAAGAAAAGAAAAGATTGTTTAGATAGGACACAAAAAGCATGAACCATAATATTTTTAAAAATTGATGAAGTGGACTTTATCAAAATTCAAAATTCTCTTCAAACAACATCATTAATAAAAGATAAGCCATACACTGGGAGAAAATATTACATAAAATATATTTATTATATATTCAGAATATATAAACAACTCGATTACAAAAGACAAGCAACCCAATAGACTACTGACAAAATATACAAAGTATATGAATACTTCACAGAACAATAATACACACACACACACACACACACACACACACACACACACACACGAAGCCAATAGGTATATAAACAAAGATCCCCACTATTATCAGTGATCAGAGCAATGCAAATTAAAGACTCATGACCACGAGCACAAATAACATTTTCAAGCTTGACAATAACAAGCAATGAATATAAAGCAGCTACAACCCTCCTACATTCTCAGGTGCAAAGTGAAACAACTTTTGAAAAACAGTGCAGCATATGAACCTAAACATGTAACCAGGAAAAAAAATAGAAATAGCCTGTAGACAAAGATGTGTTCACTGATACCATGCATTTTTATTCATAATAGCTCAGACAGGGATACCTCCATTGTAAAAAAATATTAAGCTATTCCACTATGATTATGAATTTTTTTTTAATTTGCACAGTCTCATTATCCCTGTGTATTTGATTTTCTTCTCTGGGAGCCTGCAGCATTTACCTTGGAAGTGCCCCAAGCAGGTGACTGAGCCAGTTTCACTCACCTTTGGTTGACCTCACCTGGAAATGATGGGGAAATTGTATTTTTCTCACATTCTAAGAACACCTGGTTGACCTATGATGCAATAATTACATAGATGAGTTCTCTGCACCAGATAGCTCCTTCCATTGCAAAAACATTGCCATTCATGCATTTTCACCCCCCAGCTAAACCTCACATGAAGGTCTAAGAAAGAACACTAGAATGTGTCAAAAATCACTGATTTCTGAGTTAAGTTTTTTTTTTAATGCTGGTGTTTGGTGCCATCTAGTGGGTTCAATTTACTATTTAAGCCACACAAAAAAATCACCATAACAGAGGGAAGAGAAAGGATCCTTTTAAAATAAATGAAATAAAGAATTGCTTTTCAAAAATAAGAGTGGGCCGGGTGTGGTAGCTCATGCCTGTAATCTTAGCACTTTGGGAGGCTGAGGCGGGTGGATCACCTCAGATCAGGAGTTCAAGAACAGCCTAGTTAACATGATAAAACCCCATATCCACTGAAAATACAAAAATTAGCCGGGATGGTGGTGGGCGCCTGTAGTCCCAGCTACTCAGGAGGCTGAGGCACAAGAATCGCTTGAACCCGGGAGGTGGAGGTTGGAGTGAGCCAAGATCGCGCCACTGCACCCCAGCCTGGATGAGAGAGCGACACTCTGTCTCAAAAAATAAAAAACAAAAAACAAACAAAACAAAAAGTGTGGACTAGGGCTCAAAATTCTGATGCCTGTCTTTTTTTTTAGTAATTAACTTTTGCTTGCTGAATATGGGGGTGATATTCTTTTTTGAGGGTGATAAAAACGTTCAGGGACTAGATGGACATGATGGTTGTACAATATTATGCATGCTGTGTACTAAATGCCACCGAATTCTGTGCTTGGAAATAGTTAAATGTACGTTAGAATAATAACATTCTAAGAAAATATGAATTTAAAATGGGAGGCATGGTAGATAACATGACTGCCCACACAGAATAATCTTTAAATCTGCCCAGTATAGTCCAACATTGTTTCTTCAGATGGCTATGCTTTATTTTACCTTGTATTTTACCTGCTATGTCACTTTTCCCCCCACTTTCTCACCTCAGCTATTCAAACAGCCCCCTGCCCAGACTTCTAGCACCCAATCCTGCCTCCCGGGATAAACGGCATCCTTCCTAAGCCATCCAAGACATGGTGTCGCTGCACTTCTGAATGTTCCTGGGTTTTCCCCAACGTTTCCCAGTGGAAAGCCCTGTAAGGGTCTCGATGGAAGTTTAGTAGGGTTAGGGGCTGGCACCAGCTGTCCCCACTGTTGTAAGCCCTTTCATCTCTCCAGGCGACAATTGGTCTGTGGACCAGCTGTGGGGAGCTACCCCTGGAGTGCAGGACCCACGGATGCAGAGAAGAGGTACATCCTTCTTGTACGGAACGGGTGTGCAGGGATGCCTGAAATGGGGAGAAGGCAGAGTGCTGGGAAGGAAAGCCAGCGCTTTTATGGGGTACACTGTGGGGGTGGCAGGGAAGGAGGTGGGAAAGATTATTTCAGCAGGGAACAGGAGTTAGAGGGGGAGGCTTGCGCCCGTCCACGCTTTTGAGAGTGCACTCACACAGGCACATGCACTCACTCCCATGCACACACTCCCACTCATTCATGTACACACACACTTGCATTCTCATGCCCTTTACACTTGCCCTTGCACACTAGCACACTCAGGTCCACACACAATACACATACACAGTCATACACTGAAAAACACACCCACACTCACACTCATGCATCACAACCCTACACTTACACCATCACATGCACACGCATACACTTACACACATTCACACCCTCATACGGTTACACTCACACACTCAGCCTCACACATGCACACTCTCACTTATACACTCACACATACTCAACACTCACACATACACATGCATACTTCCACATGCTGTCATTCATAAACACTGACACACAGCCACACAATGTCACACTACACACACTGTCACACTACCCACACACTTTTCCACACTCTCACACTCAGACCCATTGGCACACAGTCATGAACACACCCACAAGCAGTCACACTAACTCACACGCTCACCCTCCCACACACATGCACTGCACACTCACACGCTGACACATTACATGACTTCATAGTTTACACACACACTTCCATGCACATTCACTCCATACCTTTCTGCACACCCATACACTCATTCACACTCCCATCATCACAACACTGACACACTTCTGCCTGTCCTTACACACCTACACACTTGCCACACACACACTGACAGTGTTCCATGCACACTCACATATCCTGCGCATTTGGTCACTAACCCTCATGACCACACACACACACACACACACACACACACACACGGGCTTTCAAATGCACTCATTCACAAACACATATTCTCATTTGCATACACACTTACACACACCCTCGCACGCTTGTTCACACTCCCTCACATGCAGTCACACTAGCCGTCACACTCACATGTGTTCACACGCATACACACACCCCTTGGCGCGCACACACACACCCCCGCTCACCCCAAGCCCACCTGACAGGTGACACACTTTACCTGTGCGGCTGGGATGGCTGGTCCTCTGCCTGCGCTTTGAGGTTCCTTGGGGCAGCGGCTCATGCTGGTTTTCCCACTGCGGTGTCTTCTGTGGCTTCAGCTTCGCCTAGTGCAGGCTGCCATTCAACAAACACGTTGTCAACAGTCGATCAAAAGAAACCCATTGGCCACCTTACCCTGAGGACTAACCCTGAGGCAGCTGCCCTTCCGGATGCCCTCAATAGTCTAACTGATTCCATCCCCCAGCCTCGGGGGAGAAGAACTGCTGCCGATGCACTCCACTCACAGGTGAGACTGGGAGAGCTTTAGGGAGTGGCCAAGTCCCCTGCCTACACAGCTGCCTCCCAATCTATCTTCTCACCCTCCCCTTTCTCAGGCGAAAATCATACTCAGTGTTTCTGTGGGATCCTTTGATCTGGACATTGTCAAAGAAAACATTGCACCAGACAAGTTAACCCTTCAAGGAAGGCCTCAGTCAGGACTACTGCAATACGCAAGAGAGAAGGAGCTTCACTTCGTTGAAACAAAAGGCTGGAGTTTTTAAGTGCTGGGGTGAGATGCTGAGAAGGAACTGGAGACATAAGGAAGAGGTTAGGAAATGCAGTAAAGCTATGTGTTGGCTTATTGGAATTTTTCAAAACTAGGAACCTGCCCTTCTGCAAAGACTGAGAGACAGATGTATCATCTTCAATAATTACATTTTAAAGGGATGGCTCTGAGGTCTTGAGAAAGACATTCCTGGGTTGCAAAACTAGCAAGAGGCTAGAAGAAAATTTGGGAGAAGATTTGCATCTCAAAGAGGTAGAGAAAGAACTCACAATTGCAAGTTTCCTAAAATAAATCCTCCGTGACAAAGGAGGCCTGATGGATGGAGCTGGAGGTCATTATGTTAAGTGAAATAAGCCAGGCACAGAAGAAAAATACTGCGTGTTCTCACAGGTGGGAGCTTAAAACCTGGATCTCATGGAGACAGAGAGTAGATTGGTGGCTACCAGAGGCTGGGAAGGGGGCAGAGAAGGGAGATAAAAATAGTTTGATTAATGGGTACAAATACCAGGTTTTTTGTTTTATTTTTTGGAGACAGGATTCTCTCTGGAGTACAGTGCTGTGATCATCGCTCACAGTAACCTGGAACTTCTGGACTCGAGTAATCCTCCTACCTCAGCCTCCCCAGTAGCTAGGACTACAGGTGTGTGCCACCATACCAGGCTGGCTTTTCTTTTTTTTGTAGAGACAGGGTCTCACTAGGTTGCCCAGGCTGGTCTCGAGCTCCTGGGCTCAAAAAATCCTCCCACTTTGCAAATATACACTTCGATAAAAGAAAAAAGACATAGTGTTCAATAGATCAGCAAGTGACTGTAGTTTACAATAATCTATTGTACATTTCTTTTTTTCTTTTCTTTCTTTCTTTCTTTCTTTTTTTTTTTTTTTTTTTTTTGAGACAGAGTCTCGCTCAGTCAACCAGGCTGGAGTGCAATGGCATGATCTCCACTTACTGCAGCCTTGACTTCCCCGGCTCCAGAGATCCACCCACCTTAGTCTCTTGAGTATGGGGCCACAGGCACGCACCACCACACCTGGCTAATTTTTGTATTTTTTGTAGAGACAGTGTTTCGCCATGTTGGCCAGGCTAGTCTCAAACTCCTGGACTCAAGTGATCCACCCATCTCGGCCTCCCAAAGTGCTGGGATTACAGGTGTGAGCCACCGCACCCAGCTATCTTTGTGTTTTTAACCTTAATAACGACCAAGTGCATCCTTGATATGGTCTCATCCTCCTTGCTGTAAGCACATTAAAATGCTGTTATGACATGCATTCAAGTGATGAAACAGTGCTAACATCAATGCCTTTGCCTGCAGAATTAATTCAGGGGTTTATTTGAAACTCAATATAAAGGCCTAATGTAACATTCAGCAGACAAGAAGCCATATGCAGATACATTCTTTTAAAATAACAGGTCATTATTTGGTTCTTTCTCATGTGAGAGTCGGATGACTCAGAGTCAACATAAATTCCAAGTGGTAGGCAGAAAACCAATGCATAGCTGGAGAGGGAAATGAAGGCTAGTATCTGCAGTAAGGCTGAGGTGATGCAAACGGCCACACAGTCATGGATTCACAATGATCTGAGTCTCCATCATGCTGCAACCCAACACCTTGCACAGCCTTCAAACACCAGCTGGGAAATCAACAGTGGCCTGTGCAGTAGCAGGAGATCTGTTCACCCTCTATTTCCTCTCATCCCCATGCAGCAATCTGTGAACAGAGAGAAGCCTTTAAGCTCTGGGATCTTGGCCGGGCGCGGTGGCTCAAGCCTGTAATCCCAGCACTTTGGGAGGCTGAGACAGGCGGATCACAAGGTCAGGAGATTGAGACCATCCTGGCTAACACGGTGAAACCCCGTCTCTACTAAAAAATACAAAAAACTAGCCGGGCACGGTGGCGGGCGCCTGTAGTCCCAGCTACTTGGGAGGCTGAGGCAGAAGAATGGCATAAACCTGGGAGGCGGAGCTTGCAGTGAGCTGAGATCCGGCCACTGCACTCCAGCCTGGGTGACAGAGCGAGACTCCGTCTCAAAAAAAAAAAAAAAAAGCTCTGGGATCTGCTGCTCTACAGAGACAATTTGCATTTCTCTCACCACCCCTGAAATTCTCACTGGGAAACCCAGGGTACCCGGGAGCTCGGGCCATCCTTTGTCCTTTGGGATGTTAGGAGGAAGCAGAACAGCCAGCTCCCAAATGGAACACTGCAGAATGCTCACTTCTCAAGGGTCTGTTTTGGGTTTGTTTTTCTGTTTTGTTTTTGTTTTTGTTTTTTGTTTGTTTTGTTTTGTTTTTTTGAGACAGGGTCTCTGTCACACAGGCTGGAGTGCAGTGGCGTGATCTCGGCTCACTGTAACCTCCACCTCCCAGGTTCAAGGGATTCTCCCACTTCAACCTCCTGAGTAGCTGGGACTACAGGCACGCACCATCACACTCAGTTAATTTTTGTATTTTGTTTTTTGGGGCTTTTTTTGGTAGAGACAGAGTTTTATCATGTTAGCCAGGCTGGTCTCAAACTCCTGACCTCAAGTGATCTGCCCACCTCAGCCTCCCAAAGTGCTGGGATTACAGGCATAAGCCACCACGCCAGGCCTCCTTCAAGCGTCTGAATCCAGCCAGTGAGCTTGTCCTGCGTGATGCCTGCTTCATCCTATGCAATGGAGAGAGGCTGAGATTTTATTTTAGTAGGAAAATATCTTGAATTGCATTACATCAAACTAAAAGGGAGAGACGCAAACATAAAAAGTAAAATAAAAATCCAGAAATTGCAATAGCAAGCAACCCTCCAAAATGTGGCAAAGCTCTGTGTATATTAAAAATGTACTGAGGTCAGGCGTGGTGGCTTACACCTATAATCTCAGCACTTTGGGAGGCCGAGGCAGGTGGATTGCCTGAGCTCAGGGGTTCAAGACTAGCCTGGGCAACACGGTGAAACCCCATCTTTAACTGAAGTGCAAAAAATTAGCTGGGCGTGGCAGCGTGCACCTGTAATCTCAGCTACTCAGGAGGCTGAGACAGGAGAATCGCTTGAACCCAGGAGGCGGAGGTTGCAGTGAGCTGAGATGGTGCCATTGCACTCCAACCTGGGCAACAGAGAGAGAGTCTGTCTCAAAAACAAACAAACAAAAGTACTGAAACATGCAACATCCACCTTTTCGTAGTAGTTCCCACAGCCTACACAAATGAGTATAAAATGCTTAATATTTTGCTTGCCCTACATTCTCTTTTGCTGGAAGGATGGTTCTGAATAAAAATTTTTTATTTTCCCATTCTTTGCTTTTTCATTAATGCTATTTTCTTTGCCGCAAAGTTATAGAGTGGAAAAACTCTCAATCTCTTTTTCTTCTCTTGTGTATTTTCAGGTAGATGCATTCTATTACTATATTCTATCTATCCGTTCATTCCATCTATAATCTATCATCTATTCCATACATCTATCCATCATCTATCTATTCCACCTATCATCTATCTGCCTACCTATTATTGTCTATCTATCTTTCTATCATCTATTCATTATCTATCTATTCTATCTACCTATCATTACTCTGTCATCTATTCCATCTAACATCTATCTACCTATTATCTATCTTTCTATCATCTATCATCTATCTACATTTACCTATATTGTTCTCTCTGTCAATCATCTATCTATGTATATATGTATTTATGAATGTATGTGTGTAATTTTCTATCTTCTAGTTATCCATCTGTCTATCTATCCATCTGTCCATCTATTTCTCTTATGTTTAGAGATACATATATAATCTATATATTTTACATCTGTAACATATTTATTTTTACTTTTATACAACAGTGACATTAATTAAATCCCACCTAATAAAAACTGTATTCTAAAACTTGGTGTAGTAGAAGGCTGAATAACCTGACCCCAGATCAAGGTACACATTGTGTGGCTGAAAATCACTTGGCTTTGTTAGACTTCATCTTTCTCCTACATAGGACCAGGTCGCCAGCCTAGAAAATCTCAAAGGTGCCTTACAACCTTTGAATGCATTGGTTCCATGGAAGCAGGAGGCTTAAGCTCTAGACCCATGGCTGCTGTAATTACACATAACTCGGGCATTGCCATAAGGGAGCCTTAGGATGGCAGTACGACACTGGTTCCTCAGAACATCCTACATGCAAATTTGCTCTCCCAAGAGCCGTATTTTACAAAGTGATAATCTTGGGAACATGGTCCACCCAAATGCCTCTGCCCGCAGTGGATTTCTGCAGACTTCAGAGAATCTGGGCACCATCAAAGCCAAGCAGTCCCTGGTGTAGTGTCTAATAGGGACTGTGTAATTAGGGCATGTTTTATGTGAGATTCTGTTCAACAGATGTAAGTACAAGAAAAAGACAGCTTTTCACGGCAGAGATAAGATAATTGAGCTGTCTGGCATAGTGACTCAAAGCCATTGAAGGTTCTAGTCAACTGATTCCTCTGTTTTTGACTTTTTAAATGGCTCTTTCACTGTTATTGCCTCTGGCAACTGCCATTATAATGGAGGAAATTTTGTTCCACTAAAAGGCTACTCCATTTATGGACTCAAGCCATACCAAAATAACAAAGCTCTCTTATAATCCCAGTATGTTTGCTGACCATTCCCATTTCCCTCTCTGGCTGTCCAGAAATAGCCTCTCTTCCAAGGTATCACTTTTATTTATTGCCAATATGAAGGTCTTGTAGAAAAACATTGACTTCCAAAAACAACAGATGAATGTTATAGCAAGAGTGCAGAGAGAAGGGAACGCTTATACACTGTTGCTAAGAAGTAAATTGTACAACCTCTGTAGGAAACAGTATGTAGATTTCCCAAAGAACTAAAAATAGATCTACTCCTTTGACCCAGCAACTCCACTAATGATTATCTATGCAAAGGAAAATAAGTTATCAAAAAAGATGCCTATACTTACATGTTTATTGCACCTCAATTCACAATAGCAAAATCATGGAATGAATCTAAGTGTTCATTGGATGAAGAAAATGTGGTATACACACACCAAGGAGTACTATGCATCTATGAAAAAGAATGAAACTATATCTTTTGCAGCAACATAAATGGAGCTGCAGGTCAATATCCGAAGTGAGATAACTTAGAAACAGAAAATCAAATACCACATGTTCTCACTTATAAGTGGGAGCTAAAAGAAATGGGTACACATGGACCTATAGAATGGAATAACAGACACTGGACACCTTTAAAAGGGGGAAGGTGGGAGTGGACGAGGGTTGAGAAATTACCTATCTGGTATTATGTTCACTGTTTGGGGGAGAGAAGGCCAATCCCCACCACTGGGCAATATATCCGTGTAACAAACCTGCACCCTTATGCCCTGAATCTATTTGTGTTTTCAACATTGACTTCCACGGTCACTATTTGTCTGTGAAATCACTCCTTATCAACCAGGACTTGCATGTCTTTTTGTTTCTCAGGTGAACTGTCACCCCTACAAGTCAGCTTGCAACCGGCCCTGGCCACCACCAGTTTCCCCACACTGAGCTGAATATTGGACATGCCCATCTTAGACATTCCAGCCCATTCTGAAATTCCACATCGATTTACCCGACAAAGTCTGAAGTTCCAGGGCAATTTATCTGGAAAAGCTCACCTGGAATCACGTGTCATTTCAACCAATAACTATGGAAGAGGACGTGGCATCAAAACCAAGGGTATCAATTATTTATAAGGGTTGTGTGGTGGTTGGTCCAGGTATCTCTTCTTCACGCCATCACTCCTTTCAAGAGCTGCCACTATTTTCTAATTTAGCACAGGAATTTAGATGCCCCTAAATAAGTAGGCATCCAATATCCGCCCACACCACTTTTTGTGAGAGTCCGTATGGAGACACTACCACCACTGCTGCTCTCCTACTGCATACCCCACCATGCCAAAGAATGGTGGCTCACACCTGTAATCCCAGTGCTTTGGGAGGCCAAAGAGAAGGAACACTTGAGGCCAGAAGTATGAGACCAGCCTGGGCAACATAGCGAGACCTCATTTCTACAAATAAGTAAAAAAAAAAAAAAAAAAATAGGGCATAATGGCACACGTGTGTGGTCCCATTTACTTAGCAGGTTGAGGCCGGAAGATCACTTGAGCCCAGGAGTTTGAGGTTGCAGTGAGCTAGGATTATGCCACTGCACTCTAGCCTGGGCAACAGAGAGAGACTCCATCTCTAAAAAGAGGGAGAAGAAGGAAGGAGGAGGAAGAAGAGGAAGAGGAAGACGAGGGGAAATACTGCTCTTTCTCAGACCCAAGGTAAAAAGGTTTTTGGTCTCATGTTGACCAGAAAGACACTGATATTTAATTAAGCAATATAAAAAGGCTCATTGTTAGGATTAAGGAGTAAGTAAAATCAATATTGAGATAGGAGGATGGAGGACATCAACTGAGTTCCAATCCCAATGAAGAGGAGAAAAAGCTACAGCTATCTAGGTAAAATATCTACTTATCCTAGAAGAAGCCTTTTGACAGCAACATAAAATTCATACCTATAGGTTTTAATTCTTATGGATGCTGTAGCAAATAACAACAATTTGGATGGCTTAAAGTAACAGATGTTTATTTTTTTCCAGTATTGGAGACCAGGAATCTGAGATCAAGGTGTGGGCAGGGGTTTGCTCCCCCTGGAGGCTCTAAGAGAGGATCCTTCCTGCCTCTTTCAGCTCCTGGTGGCTCCAGGTGTCCCTGGGCTTGTGGCCACATCACTACAGTCTCTGCCTCTGTCTCCACGTGACCTTTTCCTCTGTGTCTGTGTCTCCTCTTCTGTCTCTTAGAAGGACACTCACTGGTCATTGGATTTAAAGGCCACCTGGGTAATTTAGAGTGATCTAATCTCAATAATCTTACCTTAATTACATGCAAATACTCTTTATCCAAATTAGTGTGCATTCACAAATTCTGGAGTTTAGTACTTGGGCATATATTTTCGGGGGTTGGTGGTTGGAGGGGCTTTTATTCAACTCAGTACATCTTAATAAGGAACGAATGCTCCCCAACTTGCCTTACAAGTCATATATTAAAAACAGTGTTGGTGGCTGGGTGCAGTGGCTCAAGCCTGTAATCCCAGCACTCTGGGAGGCCGAGACGGGTGGATCACGAGGTCAGGAGATCGAGATCATCCTGGCTAACACGGTGAAACCCTGTCTCTACTAAAAAATACAAAAAAACTAGCCGGGCGAGGTGGTGGGCGTCTGTGGTCCCAGCTACTCGGGAGGCTGAGGCAGGAGAATGGCATAAACCCGGGAGGCAGAGCTTGCAGTGGAGCTGAGATCTGGCCACTGCACTACTCCAGCCTGGGTGACAGAGCGAGACTCCGTCTCAAAAAAAAAACAAAAACAAACAAACAAAAAAACCCACAGTGTTGGCCTAACACAGTGGCTCATGCCTGTAATCTCAACATTTTGGGAAGCCAAGGCAGGAGGATCACTTGAGCCCAGGAGTTGGAGACCAGCCTGGGTAACATAGGGAGACCCAGTTTCTACAGAATATTTAAAAATTAGCCAGGCATGATGGTGCATGCCTGTGGTCCTAGCTATTCAGGAAACTGAGGTGAGAGGATCACTTGAGCCTGGGGGTTCAAGATGGCAGTGAGCTATGCTCACACCACTACACTCCATCCTGGGCAACAGAGCTGGACTCTGTCTCAAAAAAAAACAAGACTAAAACATCAAAATAAAAAAGCAATAAAAAAAAAACTAATTACTCTTTCTTGAAAATATTACACTTTTTTTCTTCTATATCTCTACTCATAGCTCTCAACACCTTTCTTAAGCCCACATCATAACCTGTCTTGCATAACTTTGTGAGTGCCCGACTTTTCACTGGACTAGATTGTAGAGCTACATCCTTCTTAAGAATAAATCTGGCCGGGCGCGGTGGTTCACGCCTGTAATTCCAGCACTCTGGGAGGCTGAGGCGGGCGGATCATGAGGTCAGGAGATGGAGACCATCCTGGCTGACACGGTGAAACCCCGTCTCTACTAAAAATACAAAAAATTAGCCGGGTGTATTGGCGGGCGCCTGTAGTCCCAGCTACTGGGGAGGCTGAGGCAGGAGAATGGCATGAACCTGGGAGGCGGAGTTTGCAGTGAGCCGAGATCTCGCCACTGCACTCCAGCCTGGGCCTCAAAGCGAGACTCCATCTCAAAAAAATAAAATAAAATAAACCAAAAAAAAAGGAATAAATCTACACTTTAGGTACCAGTAAATCCATGCAATGCCTCAGACATTATAACCACATAATGCCTGGAAAATCGACATGAATTTATGTGAAGCATAAGCCTTTAATTTTTTTAAAGAAAAGTAGATTGTTGTTTTTCCATATCATTTCAGAGTTGTTCTCTAGTTATGCATGCCCTTTATTGCAGAACCATACAGATTTTGCTCTCCATTTCATACATCATTTGTTGAAATGCCCTTTAAAATGTAATGGAATATAGAGCTTTATGGGAAAAAATGCTGTAGAAAATAAATTATCTTCCCTCTTTGCATTGGGAACCAAAAGGTCTCACCTTATTAATGACCACAGAGACTCTCCTAAAGCAATTCTGGAAGTCAAAGACAGCCGGAGTCTAGTTTAATGGGAACCCTCATTT
Source organism: Macaca fascicularis (assembly GCF_037993035.2). Lineage (NCBI taxonomy): Eukaryota > Metazoa > Chordata > Mammalia > Primates > Cercopithecidae > Macaca > Macaca fascicularis. The sequence continues at coordinate 3,591,042 of NC_088395.1, read as the reverse complement.
ATTAGACAAGAGCACCAAGGCTATGACCACAGCAGCTGGTAGCAGCAGCCCTGCAGTGAAGTTGACTCTCAGAGGACACAAGGAAAGAGTGTGTTGATAAGAAATGTACAGCAAAGGTGTAGCACATCATCATTTGATCTTGAGGCACTTGACTGTGGGCAAAGTACCTGTTATGTAAAACACGCTTTGTTAGTTAGGGCCATGCTAAGCTGCTTAAACTGATGAATGAACACCAAATCTCAGTTTTTGTTTTGTTTTGTTTTGTTTAACAAATAGCTGTTGTTAAGCCCAAAGTGTGTGTTCCTGGTTGGCTGGTGATGCTCTTTCAAGTCCTGAATCAGGGACCCAGTAACTTTCAACATTGTGGCTCAGCTCTCTTCAACAGCTGCCTCCCAGTTCTCTTGAGATATTGGTATTTATCAGAGGAGAGGGGATGGAGAAGGTATATGCATTTGCTAGAGTTGCCATAACAAAGAACCATAGACTGAGGGGCTTAAACAACAGAAATTTATTTCCTTACAATCCTGGAGGTTGGAAGTCTGAGATCAAGGTGTGGGCAGGGCTAGTTCCTCCTGAGGCCACTCTCCTTGGCTTGTAGACTCGGTGTTCTCCCTTTGTCCTTACACAGTCATCTCTCTGTGTGTGTCTGTGTCCTCATCTCTTCTTATGAGGTGTCTTAGTCCATTTCAAGCTGCTATAACAGAATACCATAGGCTAGGGGGCTTAAACAACAGACATTTATTCTCCCACTGTCCTGGAGGCTATCTATCTACCTATGTATCATCTATCTACCCATCTATCATCTATGTATAATCTACCTATCATCCATCTATCTACTTGTCATCTACCTATCATCTTTCTATTTATCTATCATCTATCTACCATCTATGTATCTATCTACCTACCTATCATCTAGCCATCTATCATCTGTCATCTATCTATCTACCTATCATCTATCACCTATCTATCATCTATCTGTCTCACCTATCATTTATCTATGTATTTTTGTATCGTCATCACCTATCTATGACCTATCTATCATCTATGATGTATCTATCATCTGTGTATCTACCTATCTGTCTGTTATCTTGGTCAAATATACATAATATAAAACTCACCATTTTCACCATTTTTAAGTGCACGGTTCAATGGCATTAAGTGGATTCACACTGTTATGCAACCATCACCACCACCTATCTCCGGAACTTTTTAAATATCTTCAGTGAAATTCTGTCTCCATTAAACACTAACTCCTCATGTTCCTTTCCCCCAGTGCCCAGTACCCACCATTCTGCTTTCTGTCTCTATGTATTGGATGACTCTAGGGACCTCATATGAATGGACTCATAGAGTATTAGCCTTTTTGAGCCTGGCTTATTTTGCTTAGCATAATGTCCTCAAGGTTGATCTATGTTGTAGCATGTGTCAGAATTTCCTCCTTTTTTAAGGCTGAACAGTGTCTCACTGTGTGGATGGACCACACTTCGTTTATCCGTTCCTCTGCTGACAGACACTTGGGTTGCTCCCACCTCCTGGCTACAGTGAATAATGCTGTTACGGACATAGGTTTACAAGTATCTCTTTGAGACCCTGCTTTCAATTCTTTTGAGTATATACCCAGAAGTAGAATTGCTGGATCCTATGCCAACTCTGTGTTTAATTATTGGAGAAACCACCACACTGTTTTGCACAGGGGCTGCACCATTGGGCGTTTTCACCAACAGTGCACAGAGATTCCCATTTCTCTACATCCTGGCTGACACCTGCTATTTTCTGGATTTTGTGAATCGTAGCCATCCTAGTGGGTATGAAGTGGTAGAGCTTTTATTTAACACTGAAGGACACAGCACAGCAAGAGAGAGAAAAAGTGTGTGTGCAGGCCAGCATTGGGGTACAGAGACACCCTTGTGCAAGCTCCCAGGGTTCGTATTGATGCATGAATTGAACCACCTAGATCTGTATGCAGAATCTTGGCTTCTTCAGGAGGGCTCAAAAGCAGACCTTTCCAGATTGTTGGACAAATGGTGAAACCATACTGACTTCACAAGTGGTTAGGCCAGTTGCAAGCTATAAGTAAAGAAATTGACCCTCAAAGGATTTCTTTTTTTTTTTTTTTTTTTGAGATGGAGTTTCCCAGGCTGTAGTGCTGTGGCATGATCTCGGCTCACTGTAACCTCTGCCTCCTGGGTTCAAGCAATTCTCCTGCCTCAGCCTCCTACTGAGTAGCTGGGACAACAGGTGCATGCAACAACGTCCGACTAATTTTTTGTATTTTTAGTAGAGATGGAGTTTCACCATGTTGGCCAGGCTGATCTTGATATCCTGACCTCAGGTGATCTGCTAGCCTTGGCCTCCCAAAGTGCTGGTATTACAGACCTGAGCCACCCAGCCTGACCAAGGGATTTCTTAATTGTACATTTTAAAAGAACTTAAAGAATGTCACTGAATTGTTTGTAGCTCAAAGGATAAATGCTTCAGGGGATGGATACCCCATTCCCCATGATGTGCTTCTTTCACATTGCATGCCTGTATCGAAACATCTCATGTAAGGCTGCGCACGGTGACCCATGCATGTAATTCCAGCACTTTGGGAGGCCAAAGCCAGCGGATCACTTGAGGCCAGGAGTTCGAGACCAGCCTGGCCAACATGGCGAAACCTCATTTCTACTAAAAATACAAGAATTAGCCTGGCATGATGGTGCACACCTGTAGTCCCGGCTACTCAGGAGGCGGTAGGAGAATCGCTGGAACCCAGGAGTCAGTGGTTGTAGTGAGCTAAGGCCACATTATTGCACTCCAGCCTGGGTGACGGAGCCAGACTCTGTTTCAAAAAAAAACCAAAAAACAAAACAAAAACAACTCATGTACCCCATAAATATATACACCTACTATGTATCTGCAAAGATTAAAAATTAAAATTAAAAATTTAGAGAAAGAAATCTTATCCCACCATGCAAAGCATGGAACCACTCTATTCTACAATTACCAAGCCCAGTATGAGACTTTAAGCAACATCTCATAAAACCCACTGACCAGGGGTCAAAGACCATACCTCTAGCATTTCCAAGAGATAGATAGAGCTTGTCCAGTTCAGCTATAAATCAACTTTATTTCCACAGAGGGTCACATAGCCCTTTCAAAAACAGCCATATTGGATCAAACACAAAATCCGTAAAAAATATTCTTCCTGTTCCCCCAACCTCAAAATACATGTTGGAGGTCATATGGCCAGGGGCAATGCAGATTCAAAGCCACTATTGTGAGCCGCATTGACTATACCACCATGTGATTCATAATGTGTTGAAAATCAGATGCTCATGATAAATGATCATTGATTAGGGCCCCTAGTCGTGAGTGTACCTATGTTTTTTCATTTTATAAAAGCAAATATTAAATCAACATGAAGAGTAAATAATTACCCTTTATATTGACAGGCAGAAATTGGTTTATATTCCATTTAAAGTTCAATTGACCATTATTTTCATCCTTGACACTTGGGCTTATCCATTCTCCAAACCACTACTTTGGAAGAGCAAGTTAATATACAATTACTGCTAAAGAAGGTACATACCTCCAATTTTGTGTTGTGTTGAAAATTCACTTGTTTGTTCTGTCCTTCTGATTGGGAGTATTATTTTCCTAGGTCTGTTTTAACAAAGTACCATAAATCGAGATGCTGAATGGGTCTCAATAAATGTGTGTTCTCACATTTCTAGAGACCAGAAGTCTGAAATCAATGTGCGGGCTGAGACACACTCCCTCTGAAGGCTCAGTCTGGCCAACATGGTGAAACCCTATCTCTACTAAACATACAAAATTTATCTGGGCATGGTGGTGCACACCTGTGGTCCAAGCTACTTGGGAGGCTGAGACAGGAGGATCGCTTGAACCCGGGAGGCAGAGGTTGCAGTGAACAGAGATTGTGCCACTGCATTCCAGCCTGGATGACTGAGCAAGACTCTGTCTCAAAAAAAAAAAAACAAAAAACAAAAAAAAAAAACAAACAAAAAAACCAGACACTGACACTCACAGATTATGTATTTCAGACCGCCAAGTTAATTCAGCATTGGCAGTGACATCATGTTCTTCCAAACAGCATCCCCTTTCTCCTTCTGGGTAGTGAATTTTTGTAAATGGCAAATGAATTCCTTCATTAAGCCACAAACGGTGACATGACAGCTGCGAATTCAGCAATCTATAAGGTTTCCAGATAAAAGACACAATACCAATTAAATGTGAATTTCAGATAAATACTGAATAATTTTTTAGTATCCATATGCCCCCAGTATGACATGGGGCATACTGATACTTAAAAATGTGTTACTTGGCCAAGTGCAGTGGCTCACACCTGGAATCCTAGGACTTTGGGAGGCTGAGGTTGGGGGATTGTTGATCCCAGGAGTACAAGACCAGCCTAGGCAACATGGTGAAACCCTGTCTTTACAAAAATACAAAAATTAGCTGAGTGAAATGGTGCACACCTGTAGTCCAACTACTCAGGAGGCTGAGGTGTGGGGATCGTCTGAACCCGAAGAGGTAGAGGCTGCAGTGAGCTGTGATCACACCCACCGTACTCCAGCCTGGGCAACAGAGTGAGACCCTGTCTCAAAAAATAAAAATGAAAAAGTAGAATAAATAGAATAAAAATTCAAAACTTTTAAAAATGTGTTATTTATCTGAAATTTAAATTGATTACAATTTTTATTTGCTCAATGTGGCCACTCCAAGTGCATGGAGTATTTATTTTACCATGCAGTTTCTAACACTTGCATCTCTGCATCTGCTTCTGTTCCAGGACAGAGAAAAATTAACACCCTTCTGCTGTATCTAAGAATAGGTAGATACACCTGTGTTTTGATTCTTTCTGAGTTTAGTACTAGACATTCCTCATTATCATTCTCAGGGAAAAGATGAATGTAGAATCTCCACTGAGCTAATATTTCCTGACACCCTGTTTATGCACCTTGTGAATTATGGGCATTGCCTTGTGGGTTATTTCATTTTATCTTCACAATCACCCTCCAAAAGCAAAAAACAAAAACTGCCTCACTCAAATGTCCACTGCCATCAGTGCCCCATGAGTATACATATGGTGCCAAGCTCTGCCATGAGCTCTCCAGAGAAGAGGAGTAAAACCAAAGAAGGGAAGATGTGTCTGCCTGGAAGGGAACATCTGTGACACCTTCTTTTCCAAATGTTCTTAAAGTTTCAGCAGATTATTGTAAAGGAAATATGAAGAAGTTAGTACTTAAAAAAAACCTCCTTGTATCAAAATGTCCCATTCCCAGCCTCTATTCAATTTCAATCCTTTAAATGTTTGTTTTCATATTTCCAGTCATGGTCCTATGTAATATTCTTATACTACAGTTTCAAGATTTGTCAATTTTATGTCTTATGGTTATTGAGGATTTGGTCTTGACACTGAGATTGCAGAATTATAAGAAATGTGAGAAATCTTGGCCAGGCGCGGTGGCTCACGCCTGTAATCCTAGCACTTTGGGAGGCTGAGGCGGGCAGATCACTTGAGGTCAGAGTTCAAAACCAGCTGGCCAACATGGTGCAACCCTGTCTCTATTTAAAAAAAAAGAAAAAAATAATTAGCCGGGCATGGTGGCAGGTGCCTGTAATCCCAGCTACTCGGGAGGCTGAGGCAGGAGTATCACTTAAACCCAGGAGGCGGAGGTTGCAATGAGCTGAGATCACGCCATTGCACTCCAGTCTGGGCAACAATAGCAAAACTCCATCTAAAAAAAAAAAAAAGAAATGTGAGAAATCTAACGTGACTGACTCTATTTTCCTTCAAACCTCACATGCTACATTGTTTTGTTTTGTTTTTGCTTATTCTAGTGTGGCAGCCAAGATAACTGTGTAAGGAAGTTAGTTTATAGTTAAACTTTGAAGCCAGGTGTGGTGCCACCCAGCACCTTGGGAGACCGAGGTAGGAGAGGATTGCTTGAGCCCAGGAATTGGAGACCAGCCTCAGGAACATAGTGAAACCCCTTCTCAACAAAAAATTTACAAAAATTAGCCAGGCATGGTGGTGTGTACCTGTAGTCCCAGCTACTCAGGAGGCTGAGGTGAGAGGATCACTTGAGCCCAGGAAGTTGAGGCTGCAGTGAACCGAGATCACACCACTGCACTCCAACCTGGACAACAGAGCAAGATCATGTCTCAAAAAATAATAATAAATAAATAAATAAATGTGTATATATTTATATACACACACAGAGAGAGAGAGAGAGAGAGAGAGAGAGAGAGAGAGAGTTAAACTTTGAGGCAAGGAAACTGACCCCACTCCTTGACTGCAGATTAAAGCCACATTCAGAAAACAAGGTTAGAATTACTGTAGGGTCTTGAACTTTGCTAAAGAATAGGCATAATCAATGACCTGCCATCACTTAGTGTGTTTTCCTGTAAGTTTTCCACTGCACCAGAGTCATGTAACCAGTGATCACAAGATGTATAACTTCCCAAACTACTCCTGTAGATAACATTACTATTGTAAAGCCTAAACAATGGTCTTTGAAATATTTTTCAGATTTAGCATTTTGGCAGACCAAGAGATGCCACCTGGTCCTGAGATACCCTCTCCTGGGAGCTAACTCACCTGCACAAAGACAGTTTTAGACACCCCTGACATTTCATCCCTAGCCAATCAATTGTTGCAGTTCCCCAGCCTTCTGCCCACAAAAGTACCTTGAAAAACCATAGTTTCCAACTTTTCAGGGAGACAGATTTGAGAAAGCTCTCCTATTCTCCTCAATTAGCTGTCCCTGCAATTACTAACCTCCCTCTTTGCTGCAACATCTGCTGTTCTCAGTGCATTGGGTTTTTGGGGGGCTGCAGGAAAGTAGAACCCCTCAGACTGTGACACTCTCCTGCCTGCCTTTCCATCCAATCACAAATGTCCTTTCCCTCCTACCACATTCCTTAAACATTTAGGTCACAATATTTGGTTTAAGAAATCATCAGTGTTTCCATTATAATGACCATTGCTGTCAGGCCTCTGAGCCCAAGCCAAGCCATCGCTTCCCCTGTGACTTGCACTTATACGCCCAGATGGCCTGAAGTAACTGAAGAATCACAAAAGAAGTGCAAATACCCTGCCTGCCTTAACTGATGACATTCCACCACAAAAGAAGTGAAAATGGCCGGTCCTTGCCTTAAGCGATGATATTATCTTGTGAAATTCCTCTTCCTGGCTCATCCTGGCTCAAAAAGCCCCCCTACTGAGCACCTTGTAACCCCCACTCCTGCCGCCAGAGAACAACCCCCCTTTGACTGTAGTTTTCCTTTACCTACCCAAATCCTATAAAACGGCCCCACCCTTATTTCCCTTCGCTGACTCTTTTCCGATTCAGCCCGCCTGCGCCCAGGTGAAATAAGCTACCGTGTTGCTCACACGAAGCCTGTTTGGTGGTCTCTTCAATGGACGCGCATGACAATTGCAATGATATTCAAAGATGAACCAGTGACTATAATGATTATGTCTTCTTTCTTTCCTTTTTCCTGGAGTTAGTGATTTTTTTTTTTTTTTTTTTTTTTTTTTTTTTTTGATACAGGGTCTGTCACCCAAGCTAGAAGGCTGGAATGCAGTGGTGCAATTATAGCTCACTGCAGCCTCAAACTGCTGAGCTCAAGTGATCCTCCCAACTCAGCCTCTGGAGTTGCTGAGATTACAGGCATTAGCCACTGCACTGGGCTGCCTTCTTTTTATATACAAATTACTTAGTGCCTGAAATTATTTTATCCCAGTGCTCCAAAAGGCCTGCCATGTGCCCCTCAATTCATCAGTTTTTCTAACTCGCACACTTTTTGTCCATTCATTCCTGCTCTTTCTTCCTGGATGGCTCCCCCATCCAGGGAGCATCTTTTGAACCCCATCTCCAACATGAACTGTTTGCCTACAGAACCTGGTGAATGGCTGTCACCCTGGCCACCAACTGCACTTCTCTCCTCCACTGGATCTCCTAATTTTCTGCATCCACGTCTTACTTGTTCTCAGTTTGCGCCATCCTTTTTCTGAAGAACATATTGTAGTAGCTGTCTAAGAAAAGGTGTTAACAAAAAGAGTCAAACTCTGTAAAATATTTGAAGAAATTTATTCTGAGCCAAATACGAGTGACCATGGCCCATGACACAGCCCTCAGGAGGTCCTGAGAACATGTGTCCAAGGTGGTTGGGGTGCAGCTTGGTTTTATACATTTTAGGGAGGCATGAGACAGCAATCAAATACATTTGAGAAATACATTGGTTTGGTCCAGAAAAGAGACAAGTAGAAGTGGTGCGCCGGGCCGGGGGCAGGGGGGAGGGATGTGGGTGAAGGGGGGGTTCCAGGCTGTGGGTGAATTTAAACATTTTCTGGTTGACAATTGGTTGAGTTTATCTAAAGATCTGGGATAACAGAAAGGAATGTCTGGGTTGTGATAAGAGGTGGTGGAGACCAAAGTTTTACCATGCAGATGAAGCTTTTAGCTAGCAGGCTTCAAAGACAAGAGAGAATAGGTTGTAAAATGTTTTCTCCCTCCTGAGTAGCCGGGTGTGGACCTGTGCGCCTCTGCGCCTAAGAGGGTCGGGGCGCTCGGTCGCGGTCAGAGGTCGTCCTGGGTACCACCCGAGGGGCGCCTCGGGCGCGGAGGGGGCGTGAGCACCTCCCCAGCGCCGCGCCTGCCCACGATGGCGGGGCACGCCCAGGTCTCCGGCTCCTGGGCTGGGTCGCGGCAGGGGCGGAGCGGGTGCGAAGGCGACGCCCCCAGCCCCTAGGCCTCTCCCAGGCGGCTTCCGCTCGCCTCTTCAACGCGCCCGCGGCTACCGAGCTGGAGGAGGCAGCGGGCGCGAGACTGGGAATGCGCAGGGCCCCTGCCTCGCTCTACAAGCCCGGGCCGCGGCCTCCGCCTTCCCCGCCGCCAGCTGGCGCTCGGTTCCCGCCCCCCGAGGCGTGCGGCTGCTCCCACGTGGGGCCGTTGCTGCTCGTACCCTGAGCGCCGCACCGCCATTGTCCCCGCCGCGCCGTCAGCCGCGCCGGGCCGCGGGCGTAACGGAAGGCGCTTCGGCGTCCTGGGGGCTCCGGGCCGCGTGGGCCGAGTCCTGGCCTCCACAAGCCGCATGGCGCGCATAGGGAGCCTCAGTTGATGCCGCCGCGCCGCCCTCCTAGGCTGCGTCCCCAGAAGCCCGGCTCCCCGAGCCCTCCGGCCCGGCTCGGTGCCATGAACCTGAGTGCGTCCCCATGGAGGCGCCCGGGCTGGCCCAGGCGGCGGTGGCGGAGGACACCCCCGACTAGGCGCCCGCGCTCTGCCCCAGCCCCGAGGCGCGGTCGCCGGAGCCGCCTGCCTACCGCCTGCAGGACTTTACACGCTGTTCACCGTGGGTGAGTGAGTGTGCGCGGGGACTCGGCCCATAGGGGTGCGCGGCGCGGCCGGGACGCTGTCGTAGGACAAAGGGCCCCGGGTGCCGGCCTCCTGGGGAGGGCCCTGCCCCGCCGCTCCGGCTCGGGATCCCAGCGCGGGGCTGCCCCTGTGCCCTGGGTCTCCCTGGGGGGCGCTCGGGGAAGTGGAGCGCACCCCCCAGCCCCGGCGAGTACCCCTGACCGACCGGGTGCCTTCCCTGGAACGCCGACGGCTCCTCTCGCAGACCACCCTCCACCCCCAGCACACACAGCACTCTGGGACCTGGGCCGTCCGACGTCACCAGATTTCCTGTGGGTCACCTCGCCTGGGCTACCTCGTGCGCCCTCCCAGGCAGCGGCCCCAGGGACACGGGCGCGGGATCCGAAGATCCCTGCGGGCCTCCCCCAGGCCAGCCTCCCCGAGTGCCCAGCGGCAGGGTCCTCGGCGGGAAATGTACAGATTCCTCCAGGGGCTGCAGGAGCAGCTGGGCTCCGGGGCATAGGTGTTCCGTGGCTTTGTGGGGATGAAGACGGCGGAGTTGGGGACGCATCCTAACATGTCCTGACACCGCCTGTGCTCTTCGTCTTGTGCGTCTGAAATGGGTAATTCTTGTATTGGACGCTTTATCCGTGTCCTTTGTCCTCTGCCTTTGAACTTAATCCCGAATGGGCAGCTTGACAGGTTTCGAGTTCTCGGTGCGCTGGGATCCGGACACGCGCTGGCTTATGGGGCAGCCCTGAGTGGGTCAGAATATCCCAACCGGACATGGGCGCTGGATTTAAACAGTTGTCAGTGGTCAGCCTGTGCCTTCTTAGGGCAGGGCGGTGTTGCTGGAACAGGACTTCTCAGACCCTCTAACTCCTGTTTGTCCTCTCGTTCTGGACAAGAGGAAGCTGGGCTGGGAAGCCCAATGGCTCAGGGTCATAGCTTCTGGCTTAGGAAGACCAGCGGGCATAGCCCAGGAACCTTCAGGCCTGCTGAGGAAGAGGAGACTCTGCTTCCTTCAGTGACCTCTTTGGCACCTAGGCCTTGAGGAAGGGGTTGCGAGGAAACCCTGATTTTGGAAGGATAGTGGGAAGAGTGCCCTCTCTTTTTCTCCTCTCCCTCCCTTCCTCCTTCTATCTCATTCTCTCTGTCTCCCTCTCTGTGTTTCTCTTTTTGTCTTTCCCTCTTTCTGTGTCTCTGTGCATTACTCTCTGTATTAGTCGTTTTTATGCTGCTGACAAAGACATACCCTAGACTTGGAAGAAAAGGAGGTTGAATTTCTTTTTTTTTTTTTTTTTTTTTGAGACGGAATCTTGCTCCTGTCACCCAGGCTGAAGTGCAGTGGCATGATCTAGGCTCACTGCAACCTCCACCTCCCGGGTTCAAGCAATTCTCCTGCCTCAGCCTCCTGAGTAGCTGGGATTACAGGTGCGTGCCCCAACGCCTGGCTAATTTTTGTACTGTTGGTAGAGACGGGGTTTCACCATGTTGGCCAGGCTGGTCTGGAACTCCTGACCTCAGGTGATCCACCCGCCTCATCCTCCCAAAGTGTTGAGATTACAGGCATAAGCCACCATGCTGGGCCAGGAGGTTTAATTTGACTTACAGTTCCACATGGCTGGGTAAGTCCCATAATCATGGCGGAGGGCGAAGGGTACTTCTTACATGGCAGCAGCAAGAGAGAATGAGGAGAAAGTAACAGCGGAAACCCCTGAAAACCCATCAGATCTCGTGAGACTTACTCACTATCATGAGAATAACACGGGAAAGACTGGCCCCTATGATTCAATTACCTCCCCCTGAGTCCCTCCCGCAACACGTGGGTATTCTGGGAGATACAACTCAAGTTGACATTTCGGTGGGGACACAGCCAAACCATATAATTCCACCCCGGCCCCTCCAAATCTCATGTCCTCACATTTCAAAACCAATTGTGCCTTCCCAACAGTCCCGCCAAAGACTTAACTCATTTCAGCATTAACCCAAAAGTCCACAGTCAGACAAGGCAAGTCCCTTCCACCTATGAGCCTGTAAAATCAAAAGCAAGCCAGTTACTTCTTAGATACGATAGGGATACAGGTATTGGGTCAATACAGCTGTTCCAAATGGGAGAAATAGGCCAAAACAAAGGGGTTACAGGGCCCATTCAAGTCCAAAGTCCAGCAGGGCAGTCAGATCTTAAAGCTCCAACATGATCTCCTTTGACTCCAGGTCTCAAATCAGGTGCAAGAGGTGGATTCCTATGGTCTTGGGCAGCTCCGCCCCTGTGGTTTTGCAGGTTACAACCTCCCTCCCAGCTGCTTTCATGGGCTGACATTGAGTGTCTGTTGTGTTTCCAGGCCTAAGGTGCAAGCTGTTGGTGGATCTACTTTTCTGGGATTTGGAAGACAGTGGTCCTCTTCTCACAGCTCTATTAGGCAGTGCCCCAGTAGGGACTCTGTGTGGGGCCTCCGACCCCACATTTTCCTTCTGCACTGCGCTAGCAGAGGTTCTCCATGAGGGCCTCGCCCCGCCACAGACTTTTGCCTGGACATCCAGGCATTTCCATACATCTTCTGAAATCTAGGCAGAGGTTCTCAAACCTCAGTTCTTGACTTCTGTGCATCTGCAGGCTCAACACCACATGGAAGCTGCCCAGACTTGGGGCTTCCACCCTCTGAAGCCACAGCCCGAGCTCTACATTGGCTCCTTTCAGTCACAGATGGAGCAGCTGGGACACAGGGCACCAAGTTCCTAGGCTGCACACAGCGTAGAGACCCTGGGCCTAGCCCACAAAACCACTTTTTCCTCCTGGACCTCTGGGCCTGTGATGGGAGGGGCTGCTGTGAAGGTCTGTGACAGGGCCTGGAGATATTTACCCCATGGTCTTGGGGAGTGACATTAGGCTCTTTGCTACTTATGCAAATTTCTGCAGCTGGCTTGAATTTCTCCCCAGAAAATGGATTTTTCTTTTCTACTGCATCATCAGGCTGCACATTTTCTGAACTTTTATGCTTGTATCCCTTTTAAAACAGAATACTTTCAACAGCACCCAAGGCACATTTTGAATACTTTGCTGCTTAGAAATTTCTTCCGCTAGATATCCTAAGTCATCTCTCTCAAGTTCAAAGTTCCACAAATCTCTAGGGCAGAGGCAAAATGCCGCCAGTCTCTTCGCTAAAACATAACAAGAGTCACCTTTGCTCTAGTTCCCAAGAAGTTGCTCATCTCTATCTGAGACCACCTCAGCCTGGACCTTATTGTCATATCGCTATCAGCGTTTTGGCCAAAGCCGTTCAGTAAGTCTCTAGGAAGTTCCAAACATTTCCACATTTTCCTGCCTTATTCTAAGCCCTCCAAACTGTTCCAACCTCTGCCTATTACCCGTTTCCAAAGTTGCTGCCACATTGTTGGGTATCTTTTCAGCGATGCCCCACTCCCGGTACCAATTAACTGTATTAGTCTGTTTTTACGCTGCTGATACAAAAAAGACTGGGAAGAAAAGGAGGTTTAATTTGACTTACAGTTCCACATGGCTGAGGAAGTCTCGTAATCATGGCAGCGGGTGAAAGGCGCTTCTTACATGGTGACAGCATGAGAGAATGAGGAGAAAGCAAAAGCGGAAACCCCTGATAAACCCATCAGATCTCGTAAGACTTACTATCACCAGAATAGCACATGAAAGACTGGCCACCATGATTCAATTACCTATCCTGGACCCCTCTCACAGCACGAGGGATTCTGGGAGATACAATTCAAGTTGAGATTTCAGTGGGGACATGGCCAAACCATATCATTTTCTGTTTCTCTATTTCTGTCTTTCCTTGTCTCTATTTTTTTTTCTTTTCTTTCTTTATTTTTTTTTTTTGATACGGAGTCTTGCTCTTGTTGCCCAGGCTGGAGTGCAATGCGCGATCTCGGCTCACTGCAACCTCTGCCTCCCGAGTTCAAGCAGTTCTTCCACCTCAGCCTCCTGAGTTGCTGGGATTACAGGCGCCTGCCAGCATGCCCATTTAATTTTTGGACTTTCAGTAGGCTTTCGCCATGTTGTCCAGGCTGGTCTTCAACTCCTGACCTCAGATGATCCGCCTGCCTAGGCCTCCCAAAGTGCTGGGATTACAGGTGTTAGCCACCGTGTCCAGCCTCCCTGGTCTCTATTTCTTCCTGTTTTGTTTTTGAAACGGTGTCTGGCTCTGTTGCCCAGGCTGGAGTGCAGTGGCGTGATCTTGGCTCACTGCATCCTCTGCCTCCCATATTCAAGCAATTCTCATGCAATTCTCCTGCCTCAGCCTCCCAAGTAGCTGGGAATACAGGCGCCTGCCACCAGGCAGCTAATTTTTTTTGTATTTTTACTAGAGACGGGGTTTCACCATATTGGCCAAGCTGGTCTCAAACTTTTGACCTTGTGATCTGTCGACCTCGGCCTCCAAAACTGCTGGGATTTCAGGCGTGAGCCACCGTGCTGGTCCTAAGGTGGTTGCTGATGTGGTGTGGTGGACTCGGTTCCCGCATCAGCCACACACATAGCCTTTTTTTTTTTTTTTTTTTAATTCCATGAGCTCTTTATGCAACTATTTGTGAAAATGCGCCCGCAGCCCAGGCTAAGAACATGGTTAAGCACAATATACTAGTTCACTGCAGGACTTACCACCCTGAGTGGTGATGACTGATTTGTAACCACAATGGCCAGCACAGTGCCTGAATACACACTGAATGTTTGGGATATGTGAAAGCACCCTGTGTACACACAATACATCGTTTCTCAGTAGGTTTACTTCCTGGGCCACACAGCTTTCAGCTGCTGGGGGACTTGGAACTACAGCATGGTCTCCCAAGTCCAGAGGGTGTAGCATAGCACCTGAAGCCACAGGTCCTACATGGCATCTGTAAAATTCCGTGTCATTTCAGTGCTGGGGTTGTAAATAAAATTAGTCTCATCCCAAAACTGCCAAAAGAAGAGAGCTTTTTCCACTAGAAGCGATGCATTAGAGAAGAGAATCGGCCATCTTCACTCCTGAGTTTTTTTGACTTCACTCGTGCTTTTAGCTGCCTGGGGTGGTTGTATCCAGTTGATCATCAAGAGTGGAGAGTTGTCTTACTAAGGTTTAGGAAGACGCGTATGATCCTGCCCAGATGCCACACTCTCTAGAGGTGTGACCTTGGGTAACTCGACCTTCTTGGACTTTGGTCTGGGTCAGAAGGCTGCAAGATGCCATCCCGGGACAGCCATCTGCAGAGCCTCTGCTCTGTGCCGGGCACCGTGCTGCGTTGCTTAGCTTGCCGCAGTGTTTCCGTGCCAGCATTTTGCAGGTGGGAAACAAGCTCAGGGAGGTTGAGTGGCTTTGCCCAAGGTCCCTCAGGTGTGGCTGCTCTCCAGAGCCCTTGTTCTCCCCAGCACACCCTGCTGAATGTGACCACAGCTTTTTGGGTTTGGAATGGAGTCAAAAAATGACATATTTTTCATAAAGTAAAAGCAAACTTAGTCAGGGTTAGGCAGCACGATGGGACTTATTCTGTAGCTAATCTGATGGAGATGATATCAGTTCTACCTCCAATAATGTACCTTTGTAGCACATTCTGCTAATACTTTTTCAGCCCCAGCTGTGTCATGGAGGCCACGAAGGCAAACTGGATGTGTACTTTGCCCCTCAGTAGCTTATGAACTAACAGGAGATAAAACACGACCCAGATACCTTCTAATCAAGGCCAGAAAGCTAAAGATAGTGATGAAGAACTAAATGTAGTTCGCGGAAGGGAGACTGTTTCTGGCTGAGGCGATCAGAAGCAGCTTTGTGGAAGAAGCGGTATCGGAACTAGATTTGAAAGGGTGAGTCTGAGTTGAAAATGCAGAAGAGGAGAGGCAGGTTCTGGGGCAGGTGGTGGGGTGCATTTCAGCAACCACAGCAGAAGGCCCAGTGGCCTGCTGTGGATCAGAAGCACGGACCAGTGTACACACTTGGGTCAGATGGAGGCCCGTGTCTCTCCCCATCCTCCCTCTTCCCACCCCCTAGAAATGTCCAGTTCCATCCAACATGCCTGCCCCTTTTCATGCATCCATGCATTTACATGTTTTTCTTTATACTCAGAATGCCCTACCTGGCAACAATTCCCAGCCTTCAAAATGCCTCTCAGAGATCACTGCTTCTGGGCAGCGCACCACCTCTGGGCCACTCTGCCTCTTTATTGCACCTGTGGTACCATGATGACATTTTTCCTGGCTGCCTCACCTGTCTGCATTCCATAGGGAACCTTGTCTGCCTTCAGAATCAGTGGAGCTTTTGAAAGGCAGATGGGGTCTCCGCCCCGGGAGATCTGATTCAGCAGGTCTTCGAGGACTAAGGCATGGCAGGGAAACTTCCCACCATCTCAAGGGTGAGGCTAGGTCTTGGCTGGTGTATACGTATTTATCCAGAAATATGTAGTAAACGTTCGCTGAATGAAATAAACACACAAGCAAGCACAAAGCATAATACCCACAGGGTAAGCCAGTCAGGATAGAGGATGAATATTAGGCCAGCTTTGCTGCTGTGGTTATCCTAAAACAATAGGGTTTAGGTTGTCTGTCTGTGTGTATACATATTTTGTTGTTGTTTTGGGGTTTTGTTGAGACGAAGTCTTGCTTTCTCACCCAGGCCGAACTGATCACAGCTCATGGCAGCGTCGAACTCCCAGGCACAAACGATCCTCCGGCCTTAGCCTCCAGAGTACCTGGGGCTACAGTCATGCACCATTATGCCTGACTAATTTTTAAATGTTTTGTGGAGACAGGGTCTCGCTATGTTTCCCAGGCTGCCCTGAACTCCTGGCCACAAGCAATCCTCCCGTCTCAGCATCCCAAAGCACTGGGATTACAGGTGTGATCTACTGTCTCTGGCCCATAGAGAAATATTTTATGTTACTGGTAGTAAAATGAAAATGAAACAGTGTGACTGGTAGATGAAACAGATACAGTTTTTTTGTTTTGTTTTTGAGACAAGTCTTACTCTGAGGCCCAGGCTGGAGTACAGTGGCGGGACCTCAACTCACTGCAACTTCCACCTCCCAGGTTCAAGTGATTCTCCTGCCTCAGCCTCCTGAGTTGCTGGGGTTACAGGTGAGCACTGCCACACCCAGCTAATTTGTATGAGTGTGTATGTTTTGTTTTGTTTTTTTAGTAGAGATGGGGTTTCACCATGTTATCCAGGCTGGTCTCGAACTCTTGACCTCAAATGATCCACCCACCTCGGCCTCCCAAAGTGCTGGGATCACAGGCGTGAGCCACCATGTCCGTCCTCCCCCTGTCTCTATTTCTTCTGTCTATATGTCTCTCCCTCTTTCTCTCTTTGGATCTCTCTCCGTATCTCTATTTCTCTCTCTCTGTTCCTCTTTCTCTGTCTCTCCTCCCTTCCTCCTTCTATTTTGAAGTCTCTCCCTTCCTGTCTCTGTCTCTTCATCTCTCTCTCCTTACCCACTCCCTTCTCTCTCTCTTCCTTCTTCTCTTCATCCCCCCTGGAAAACTGTCCTGGGCTAATCATATCACAAACCCTACCCCTTGGAACCTTCCAGAAGGACTCTGGATGAAGAGACACTGCTTGGTTCATTTTCCTCTGTGAAGAATGGCTTTAAATCCCTACCATTCATAGTTGTACCTTTTCATTTTGTTTGCTCGCTGGTTTTTTTTTCCCCCCCTTTCTATTATTATTTTTTAATAGGGTTGGGTCTTGCTGTGTTGCCCAGGCTGGTCTCAAACTCCTGGCCCCAAGCAATCCTACTACATCGACCTCTCAAAGTGCTGGGATTGCAGGTGTGAGCCACTGTGCTTGGCCCCAAAGCTGACTTTTCTTAAAATAGCTAATCTGGCAGGCAAAACTGACTTAAACACTTTACTCCTTGTCCATCTTCCTCACATGTTTCAGCAAAATGTCTCTTTCATTTTGTCTCTTTGCCGGCCTCCCAAAGTGCTGGGATTGCAGGCGTGAGCCACCATGCTTGGCCCCAAAACTGACTTTTCTTAAAATACATTATCTGAGGGGCAGATCTGACCTAAACACTTTACCCCTTGTCTTCTGCATCTGTTTAAGCAAAATGGTCTCTTTTCCACTGCTCATCAATTGCTGGGGTCTTTCCTGCAGCATTAAAATTAAAAAGACTCCTTTTTTAGAGGAAGACTGTCAGGTTCAGGGTCAGGTTGAGGTCAGAGGGGAGTGGGTGGATAGCTGAAGGAACACTCAGGGCCGTTGGCAGATGAAGTATATTTTATTCAGCAGCTCTCTTACACTAGCTTTCTCATCAGCAGCTCTCTCACACTGTCTGTGTCTGTCTTGGCTGTCTGCTTCAGCTCTATGGCTTCTGTCGTTCCACGCACAGCTGCATGGCTGAGTTTCCCTACAGGGTCAGCCGCATGACTCTTTCTGTGGGCACAAGCTGTGCTGTGTTCTGGCTCCCCCATGTCCCTCTGCAAGGTGGGCAGTTCTGGCTGTATCTCTCTCTTTCTCTGGGTGTGCCTCCATATGCCCAGTGTCAGCAGGACAGTCATACCTTTTGCAAACAATAGTGGCTCTGAGCCAGGTGATGAGCCTTCCCATGTTATGGCTACATAGCTGTGATTATATAACAAGTGGAGTTATGCACTTGCACACCAAACTCGCCGAGTCATGCAGGATGTTTACCTTGCCCTATCCTTGACCAAAGCACATCTGTGTACCTTACACTCTGTCTTCTGCATCTGTTTCTGCAAAATGTCTCTTTCTTTTATCTTTTTTTCTGCTGATCATTATTGCTGGAGTCTTTCCTGCATTAAAATGTAAAAGACACACCTTTTTCAGAGGAAGACACTGTTGTGGACACTTTTCATGGAGAAATGTAGTATTTGTGGACTTTTTTGGCTCTTTGCCAATTAAAGCTTTAAAGCAGAGTGATACATGAAATCACTGAGCCCATGACCATTTTACAGAGGCATTTTTGCAAGCCCTATGGGGTTCAAGTCCCGGTGAACAGCCCACCACAGGTCAGACTTGGACATGAGGACTGCTCCCAACAGGAAGAGGTCAGATACAGCACAGATACTCTTTTAGTATAAATATGGCCCAAATATGGCATGGGACATACACTAAAACAATGCTTCATTGTTTTTCTGCAATTAAATTTTAACTTGACATCTTGATCTCTATTTGCTAAATTTGGCAGACCTGTTAGGGCTGGTCCAAAAGGGGAGAGTGTGAACAGAGAAATGACTTGATCTGCCGGGTTTAAACGCATGACTCTTACCTATTGGAGGCATGCTATGCCAGAGAGTGTGCTAGGCTCTGAATGTTCATTCAGCTGTAAGCAAAATGGAAAGGATGTCTGCACCCCCACCAGTACACTGAGAGGGCTGCACCCCTTTGGCCTGCTCATCCATCCATCCTTGTCCTTTGCACACAGTACGTGTCCCAGACTTCAGGAAACTAGCCCAGCCTCCCAGCACAACACCTAAACTTCTCTCTTCACTGTAATACCTGCCTGCTTTGCTGTGCGGTGAGCTCCATGAGGATAGGGATTAGGTTTCTTTGACTCACAGCTAATTGGGGGCCAGGGCACTGCCAGGCTGAATGGGTATGTCTTGACTGAGTGTCCATTTTTCTTAACCGAGTGTCCTCTAGCCTCGCTCGTGGTAGGTTGACTAGCCTAATATCCTTTATATAAAAACTTGAAATCAGGTAGATTCAGTTTCTGCCGCTTGTGACAGGGAACCCTGATGATACATCAGTCCAAGCAGTTTAGTGGAATAATCAGGGCAGAATGTACAGTGTTAGAAAGCTAGTGGTCCCTTCTTGTGTTCCTGGAGTGGGAGGGCCACAGCAGCATACTATAGTCAGGCCCTCTAAGAGACCAGCATGCCCCTGGGTCATACAGTCTGGGTAGTGGACACGGTGGTGGTTTGTCTTCTCAGCATTTTCTTTGTCTCTCTCTATATATTTTTGCATACAGATACTATGCTTTTACGGTGGGTACTGTCATTGTCCACCCAGCAGCTGTTGCAACCCTTCTACCTTATTCCATATGATTCATTCATGTTGTCAGTTTACAACTGAGAGCAAAATGAATACATTTTCCAATACTGAAAGAAAAGACGAAAAATGAAAGGAGAGATAGCTATAGTTTGTCCACTCAAAACACTCAGGAATCATTTAAAATGACATTTGAAATTATTTAGGCATATGCTTAATGATAGACTACTAAGTGCAAAAAGGAAGACAAAATACACTGTTTCAAGCAAGGCCTCGGATTCCATCAATTTATTAATTTATTCCGGAGTGCTGGGATTACAGGCATGAGCCACTGCTCCCAGCCCAAGGATTCCATGTATATATATTGAAATACACATGGACAGTGAAAGAAAAAAAAAATCAACCAGAAGGAGGTCAAGACCCCCTGCAGCCGTTATTTTTTGGCGATAGGGAATTCGGTGGTTCTTTTGGCCTTTGGTTTTCTGTGTTTTCTGAGCTTGATTTAACCATGCTAAAAGGCTCTTGATACATGAAGTTGCCAGGCCGCAGGATTTTCAGAGTTAAAAACAGCATTGAATTGGAATGTTTGAAAACCTCACTGCAGAGCCAAACCTCCCATGTGCAATTTGCATTTTCCCTGTGAAAAGCGTGCGGTTCCCTGTAGGAAGCCGCCTCCCTTCTCCTTGAAGTCCCCTAGGTGTCAGTTTCTGCATCCACCCAATGGGGATGACAGTGAGGAGGTCAAAAGTCGCAGCTGGGGCCACACGGGAGGCAGCCAGTGGCGTGGGGTCTGTAAGGAGTCAGTCGCGGGCCGGCGCGAACATGCAGCCCTTTTAGACGCTGGGGCAACACTAGGTGGTCGGGTGGTCGGTTAGCTCAGTTGGTGGGCGCGTGGTGCTGATAATGCCATGGTGGTGGGCTTGATCCACGCATCGGCCGTAGTCCCAGTTTTTTGTTTGTTTGTTTCTTGTTTCTTTCCCATGAACTGTTTATGCAACTCTTTTTCAAAATGTGCTTTTCAGGTTCTGTAAGCCCCGTGAAGGCAGGAGCGACTTGCGGAATTTCTTGGACTCTATAGGTTGTCGAGGGCAGCCTGGCAGGGAAGAGTGGGAGGCACCCGGCCAGCGCTGGGACGATGGCTCCTCACCAGAGTCCCCGCAGCTCCAGGAAAGCAGCAGGCAGCCAGAGGCGTGCGGGCTTGGCAAGGAATCGCTCGTGGACGGGCGTGAACGTGGAGCCCTTTTATAAGCTCCAACGGCACCGTGGCGTCAGGTGGTCGGTTAGCTCAGTTGGTAAGAGCGTGGTGCTGATAACGCCAAAGTCGTGGGCTCGATTCCCGCACCGGCCATAATTTTAGCATTTTTTTCTCGCCACCCCGCAAGGAACTCTTTATATAACTGTGAAAAATACGCGTTTCAAGTACTGTGAGCGGCATGCAGGTGGGAGCGAATTGCGGGATCTCTCCGTCTCCGGCCAGGGGTTGTCGAGGGCAGCCTGGCAGGGAAGAGCGGGAGGAACCCGGTCAGCGCTGGGGTGGTGGCTCCTCACCAGAGTCCCCAACTCGGGGAAAGCTGGAGGCAGCCAGCTGCGCGCTGGCTTCACAAGGAATCGCTCGTGGACGGGCGCGAACGTGGAGCCCTCTTATATGCTCCAGCGGAATTATGGCGTCAGGAGGTCGGT
Source organism: Macaca fascicularis (assembly GCF_037993035.2). NCBI lineage: Eukaryota > Metazoa > Chordata > Mammalia > Primates > Cercopithecidae > Macaca > Macaca fascicularis. The sequence continues at coordinate 3,570,044 of NC_088395.1, read as the reverse complement.
TAGCTCAGTTGGTAAGAGCGTGGTGCTGATAACGCCAAGGTCGTGGGCTCGATTCCCGCACCGGCCATGGTCTTACGTTTTTCCCCCCGCTGCCACCCCGCAAGGAACTCTTTATATAACTGTTTGTGGAAAATACGCCTTTCAAGTATTGTGAGCGGCGTGCAGGTGGGAGCGAATTGCGGGATCTCTCCGTCTCCGCCCATTGGTTGTCCAGGGCAGCCTGGCAGGGAAGAGCAGGAGGAACCCGGTCAGGGCTGGGGCAGTGGCTCCTCACCAGAGTCCTCAACTCGGGGAAAGCGGGAGGCAGCCAGCTGCGCGCTGGCTTCACAAGGAATCGCTCGTGGAGGGGCGCGAACGTGGAGCCTTTTTATACGCTCCAGCGGCACTGTGGCGTCAGGAGGTCGGTTAGCTCAGTTGGTAAGAGCGTGGTGCTGATAACGCCAAGGTCGCGGGCTCGATTCCCGCACCGGCCATAGTCTTATCTTAGCCTTTTTTTTCTGCCGCCACCCCACAAGGAACTCTTTATACAACCGTTTGTGAAAAATGCCCATTCAGGTACTGTGAGCAGCGTCCGGGTAGGAGCGAATTGCGGGATCTCTTGGACTCCCCGCCCAGAGGTTGTGGAGGGCAGACTACTGGGGAGATCGGGAGGTACCGGGCATGCGCTGGGGCGGTCCCCCCCCCCCCACCCGAGTCCCTGCACCATCCGCCACCTGCAGGGCACTCAGGACATCCAAAGCCATCCATATCTCTGGCCCTCAGTCCCCACCCGCTGCCATCCCCGCGGTTCCTGAGGCTGTGGAATCGCCCAGTGAAGACAGGTGCTCCCATATGTCACCGTGTTCCCTTGGTCGCCTTGCGGGGAAGTCTTAGGATTGTAAATCCAGGTCTGGAATGAATGCATTCCACAGATGGTATCTAAGGCTGCGGCATGTCCAGCACCGTTCTAGGTGAGGAGCAAAACGGTAAGTGAGACACAAATCCCAAGCCACGTGGAGAAAGTGACCAGCCAGTAGATGACTGCCATATTTTTAGAGAGGCGTTGTGGTTGTGGAAGCCTCTGGAAACCTTCTCTTGCTCTTTTTTTTTTCCCCCTCGTTTCTTTTCAGAGACATCTTAGGCTTCACATTTTTTCCTGTTGGTTCTGCATTTTGCAGCCAGAGCAAGTGGATGAATTTCCCACTGGTGGTTCAAGTTTCCAGGATGTTCAGGTGTGCTCAGTTGAACAAAGCCAGTTGTGTAGGGTCAGTGCCGTTTTCTGTCAGGATCCAGCGGGGGCTCCACCTGTTTTTGAAAATTCTCCAGTGGAAACATCTACCAGCTCTGACCTAAATCAGTAGCTGCTCAAAATCTACAGACTACTGGCTTAAAACCTTGGTAAGTGCCAGGGTGTAGTAAAAGTTCTCAACAAATGCCAGCTGATGGCGCTGCTGTTATTATAAGCAAAGTTAGGAGAGCCTGGGTAGGCTGACAACTAAAATAGAAGCCTGTACACAAGTTGGATGTCACATCTTGTAATAGTCGTGCCGGGTTAGATGAAGGGACAGAGCACGGAGGAGTCGGTGGAGGTTGCTGCCCTCAAGTTTCCTGAACTTGAAGGGGTTTAGAATGTGCCACGGTGGCATGAAAATTATTTTGAGCAGAAGGCATTTGAATTGCTGAAATTTCTTACCTGCTGAAAAGCAGAGCTTCCAAAAGATCTCAAAAGAACTCAGTTGTCATAAATCCCTTCTTGGGAAGCAGCTAGGAAAGATTGACTCGGGCCAGGTGCAGTGGTTCATGCCTGTAATGCCAGCACTTTGGGAGGCCCAGGCAAGCGGATCATCTGAGCCCAGGAGTTGGGAGACCAGCCCAGGCAACATGGTGAGATCCTCTCTCTACTAAAAAAAAAAAACACAAAATTAGCTGGGCATGGAGCACATGCATGTAGTCCAAGCTATTCCAGGGGCTGAGGTGGGAGGATCACCTGAGCCTGGAGGATCAAGGTTGTAGTGAGCTGAGATCGCGCCACTGCACTCCAGCCTGGACAACAGAGTGAGACCCTGTCTCAAAAAATAAATAAATAAATAAAAATGCTGTAAGATACCCGTAATAGGAAATTCATGATTAAAAAATAGCAGGGAGCATCGTGAATTCAATATATTGATGACGACGATGATGATGATGTTCTACAACTTTCTCTGACACCAGCCTGGCCCCCCAGCCTTTCCTGGCTTCATGGTACTCATCATACTGTGCTTCAAATGCCAGTTTCGCCACCTAGACCTGTGTACCCCACAGGGCAGGAATGGCAACTCACCCACCAGGTGCTTAATATGTGTTTGTTGACCATTGGACCTCCTACCCTTCCTGGGGAGAGGAACTGGGACATGTGTACACACCTGCAGCTACAAGACTCGATGGGGAGGGTGCCCAGAGCCTGGACCCTGTAAGACAGGCGATCATTCTGACTAAGATGGGGCAGTGGAGCTGGATGGTTAGGACGCACATGTGGAGAGGGTGGGTTCATTCATTCGTTCACTCATTCATTTATTGGTTTCTATGCATCCGTCCATCTTTCATGCCTTGAGCGTGCGTTCTGGGCAGGGCCTGTGCTGGGCACCGAATGAGTAACATATCATGTCTCTCTTCAAGGTACACGCAGTCTGGGTGGGTGAGGAGAGAGACAGTAGGGTGACATGGGAATAATGTGGGGAGTTGGGAAGCACTCTTCTTAAAAATTCAAACTTTGCACCCCCTCTCAGGACTCCGCATGTCCAGACAGGATCCTCCGCTGATTGGGATGCATGATGACATCAGAGCACGTGGATAATGTGATAACTTTAGGGCCAGGGACTTTGGGACCTCAAAGACCTCCGCCTGGGAGATCCGGGACAGCTTCCAGAGGTGACATCTGAGTGTTAAACACATCCGTGACAGGCAATGAGAAAATAAGGTGAGTCCGCTATGCTGATCAACTCTAGGCGCCGCGGTGGCTGTCAGCGATGGCAGGGCTGGCTCCCGGACCTTCCCGGCCGGGCACGGTCGCCTTCCAAGGTGTCTTGGCCTGCGGGCACTCCTAGCCCGCCGCTTTACCAGGTGAGGTATGTTGGAAGTGTCATCGCCCAGTGACGCAGGTTCGAGTCCCCGCCTTGTTCGCCATGGCGGATGCGGCGGCCAGCCTTCTCCGGGCCCGGGCAGCGTCGCATATGTGGCCCCGCTGGGCCCTGAGCAGCTGCGGCGGGTCCCGAAGCAGGTGATGAAGGCGCAGCTGCTGACGCCTCGGCCCAGCAGGCTAACTTCCAACGGGACACTGGCGCCGAGCCCCCATGCCGCACCTGCTGCCGCCCCAGCAAAGGCTCCGGGAGGGACATGGGGAAACTGAGGCCCAGAGGGGGCTGAGGCCATGCGGCGGGGTTAGCTGCTTAGCTGGGGAGGCCAGTATCCGGACCCGGTCACGATTCAGGGCTTCCCGAAGCTGAGTTCCTTAGGGACGGCGTTCAGTCCCCACCTGCCACCACCCTGGCGTTTTCACTGCAGGAGCCTCACTTGATGAGCCGATGCTCACGCTGGGCCCTCTGCCTGGGACGCCATCGTGTCCTCTCTGCCTCCACAGCCCTGCCCGGGGCCACTCTGTGTTGCCTGGCTCTTCTTAAACGCCTTTGACCACTCGTTCAGCCTTTGTGGAGTGCTCAGAGACGGGGTATCCGGCACTCCCACCTAAATGCAGGAGGTGCAGCCTTCAACACACTGGAAGAACCTACATCAGGTAGGTTCTGGGTGTGACGGGGCCGCTTTAGAGTCAGTGGTCCCTTAGGCCAGACACCGCAGCTGAGACCTGAATGAATTCAAAGGAACCAACGGAGCTTTTCAGGTCTAAGGCGCACAGCAAGTGCCACGGCCCAGCATTTTCTTCTCTTCATTGCTGCTTCTCAGCATTTTCTATCTCTGTCTGTCTCTGTCTCTCTCTGTCTCTCTCTCCTCTCTCTCTCTCTCTGTCTGTCTCTCATTTTCGCATACAGATACTATCGTTGTCAACCCAGAGTCTGTTTCAACTCTTCTACCATGTACCATGTGATTTATTCATGTGCTCACTTAACAAGCAACAGCAAATGAATAGTTTTCCGACACTTAAAAATAAATAAGTAAAAGAAAAAAGGAGAGATAGCTATAGTTTGTCCACTCAAAACACCCAGGAATCATTTAAAATGACATTTGCAATTATTTAGGCATATGCTTAATGATAGACTATTAAAAGCAAAAAGAAAGACAAAATACACTGTTTCAAGCAAGACTTTGGGTTCCTTTTATTAATTTATCCCAGAGTGCTGGGATTACAGGCATGAGCCACCGCTTCCGGCCCAAGGATTCCATGTATATATATTGAAATACACGTGGACAGTGAAAGAAAAAACAATCGACAAGAAGGAAGTCAAGACCCCTGCAGCCATTATTTTTTGGGCGATAGGGAATTCGGTGGTTCTTTTGGCCTTTGGTTTTCTGTGTTTTCTGAGCTTGATTTAACCATGCTAAAAGGCTCTTGATACATGAAGTTGCCAGGCCGCAGGATTTTCAGAGTTAAAAACAGCATTGAATTGGAATGTTTGAAAACCTCACTGCAGAGCCAAACCTCCCATGTGCAATTTGCATTTTCCCTGTGAAAGCGTGCGGTTCCCTGTAGGAAGCCGCCTCCCTTCTCCTTGAAGTCCCCTAGGTGTCAGTTTCTGCATCCACCCAATGGGGATGACAGTGAGGAGGTCAAAAGTCGCAGCTGGGGCCACACGGGAGGCAGCCAGTGGCGTGGGGTCTGTAAGGAGTCAGTCGCGGGCCGGCGCGAACATGCAGCCCTTTTAGACGCTGGGGCAACACTAGGTGGTCAGGTGGTCGGGTGGTCGGTTAGCTCAGTTGGTGGGCGCTAGGTGCTGATAATGCCATGGTGGTGGGCTTGATCCACGCATCGGCCGTAGTCCCAGGTTTTTGTTTGTTTGTTTCTTGTTTATTTCCCATGAACTGTTTATGCAACTTTTTTTCAAAGTGTGCCTTTCAGGTTCTGTAAGCCCCATGCGGACAGGAGCGACTTGTGGAATCTCTTGGACTCGGCCCAGAGGTTGTCAAGGGCAACCTGGCAGGGAAGAGCAGGAGGGACCAGGCCAGTGCTGGGGCGTTGGGTCCTCACCAGAGTCCCCGCAGCTCCAGGAAAGCGGGAGGCAGCCAGAGGCGCGCGGGCTTGGCAAGGAATCGCTCGTGGACGGACGCGAATGTGGAGCCCTTTTATAAGCTCCAGCGGCATTGCCTGGTCAGGTGGTCTGTTAGCTCAGTTGGTAAGAGTGTGGTGCTGATAACGCCAAGGTCGTGGGCTCGATTCCCGCACCGGCCACAATTTTAGCTTTTTTTTTCCCACCGCCACCCCACAGGGTACTCTTTATATAACTGTTTGTGGAAAATACACCTTTCAAGTATTGTGAGCTGCGTGGGGGTGGGAGCGAACTGCGGGATCTCTTGGTCTCCACCCAGAGGTTGTCGAGGGCAGCCTGGCAGGGAAGAGCAGGAGGAACCCGGTCAGCACTGGGGTGGTGGCTCCTCACCAGAGTCCCCAACTCGGGGAAAGTGAGAGGCAGCCAACTGCACGCAGGTTTGGTAGGGAATCGCTTGGGGACGGGCGCGAACGTAGAGCCTTTTTATATGCTCCGGTAGGGGTATGGCATCAGCTGTCGGTTAGCTCAGTTGGTAAGAGCGTGGTGCTGATAACGCCAAGGTCGTGGGCTCGATTCCCCCACCGGCCATGGTCTCAGGTTGTTTTTTTTTTTTCCGCCGCCACCCCGCAAGGAACTCTTTACACAACTGTTTCTGAAAAATGCGCCTTTCAAGTACTGTGAGCCGCTTGCAGGTGGGAGCGAATTGAGGGATCTCTCGGTCTCGGCCCAGAGGTTGTTTAGGGCACCCTGGCAGGGAAGAGTGGGAGGAACCCGGCCAGCGCTAGGGCGGTGGCTCCTCACCAGTGTCTCCGCAACTTGGGGAAAGTGGGAGGCAGCCAGCTGCGCGCGGGCTTGGCAAGGAATGACTCGTGGACGGGCGCGAACATGGAGCCCTTTTATACGCTCCAGCGGCAGTGTTGGGTCGGGCAGTCGGTTAGCTCAGTTGGTAACACCGTGGTGCTGATAACACCAAGGTCGCGGGCTCAATTGCTGCATCCACTACGGTTTTAGCTTTTTTTTTCACCGCCACCCCACAAGGAACTCTATACAACTGTTTCTGAAAAATGCCCCTTTCAGATACTGTGAGTAGCGTCCGGGTAGGAACGAATTGCAGGATCTCTTGAACCTCTCTGGACCCGCCAGCCTTCTCTGGGCCAGGGCAGCATCGCACATGTGACCCCGCTGGGCCCTGAGCAGCTGCGGCGGGTCCTGAAGCAGGTGACGAAGGCGCAGCTGCTGCCTCCGAGGCCCAGTAGGTTGCCCTCCAGCGGGACCCTGGCGCTGAGGCCCCTCGCCCACCGCGCCTGCTGCTGTCCCAGGTGAGGCTCCGGGAGGGACATGGGGAAACTGAGGCCCGGAGGGGGCTGAGGTCCCGCGGCGGGGTTAGCTGCTTGGCCGGGGAGGCCAGTATCTGGACCCAGTCAAGACTTAGGGTGTCCCGAAGCTGAGTTCCTTAGGGACGGCGTTCAGCCCCCACCTGCCACCACCCTGGCGTTTTCACTGCAGGAGCCTCACTTGATGAGCCGATGCTCACGCTGGGCCCTCTGCCTGGGACGCCGTCGTGTCCTCTCTGCCTCCACAGCCCTGCCCAGGGCTCCTCTGTGCTGCCTGGCTCTTCTTACACGCTTTTGACCACTCGTTCAGCCTTTGTGGAGCGCTCAGAGACGGGGTATCCGGCACTCCCACCTAAATGCAGGAGGTGCAGCCTTCAACACACTCGAAGAACGAACATCAGGCAGGTTCTGCGTGTGACGGGGCCACTTTAGAATGGGCGGTCCCTTAGGCCAGACACCGCAGCTGAGACCTGAATGAATTCAAAGGAACCAACTGAGCTTTTCAGGGCTGAGGCACAGCGAGTGCCACAGCCCAGCATTTTTTTTTTCATTGCTGCTTCTCAGCATTTTCTTATCTGTCTCTCTATTTTTGCATACAGATAGTATGCTTTTGGGGTGGGTATTCTCGTTGTCCACCCAGCAGTTCTACAAGGCGCCTGTACAATTCCATCTCATTTCAGTACTGAGGTTGTAAATAAAATTAGTCTCATCCCAAAACTGCCAAAAGAAGAGAGCTTTTTCCACTAGAAGCGATGCATTAGAGAAGAGAATCGGCCATCTTCACTCCTGAGTTTTTTTGACTTCACTCGTGCTTTTAGCTGCCTGGGGTGGTCGTATCCAGTTGATCATCAAGAGTGGAGAGTTGTCTTACTAAGGTTTAGGAAGACGCGTATGATCCTGCCCAGATGCCACACTCTCTAGAGGTGTGACCTTGGGTAACTCGACCTTCTTGGACTTTGGTCTGGGTCAGAAGGCTGCAAGATGCCATCCCGGGACAGCCATCTGCAGAGCCTCTGCTCTGTGCCGGGCACCGTGCTGCGTTGCTTAGCTTGCCGCAGTGTTTCCGTGCCAGCATTTTGCAGGTGGGAAACAAGCTCAGGGAGGTTGAGTGGCTTTGCCCAAGGTCCCTCAGGTGTGGCTGCTCTCCAGAGCCCTTGTTCTCCCCAGCACACCCTGCTGAATGTGACCACAGCTTTTTGGGTTTGGAATGGAGTCAAAAAATGACATATTTTTCATAAAGTAAAAGCAAACTTAGTCAGGGTTAGGCAGCACGATGGGACTTATTCTGTAGCTAATCTGATGGAGATGATATCAGTTCTACCTCCAATAATGTACCTTTGTAGCACATTCTGCTAATACTTTTTCAGCCCCAGCTGTGTCATGGAGGCCACGAAGGCAAACTGGATGTGTACTTTGCCCCTCAGTAGCTTATGAACTAACAGGAGATAAAACACGACCCAGATACCTTCTAATCAAGGCCAGAAAGCTAAAGATAGTGATGAAGAACTAAATGTAGTTCGCGGAAGGGAGACTGTTTCTGGCTGAGGCGATCAGAAGCAGCTTTGTGGAAGAAGCGGTATCGGAACTAGATTTGAAAGGGTGAGTCTGAGTTGAAAATGCAGAAGAGGAGAGGCAGGTTCTGGGGCAGGTGGTGGGGTGCATTTCAGCAACCACAGCAGAAGGCCCAGTGGCCTGCTGTGGATCAGAAGCACGGACCAGTGTACACACTTGGGTCAGATGGAGGCCCGTGTCTCTCCCCATCCTCCCTCTTCCCACCCCCTAGAAATGTCCAGTTCCATCCAACATGCCTGCCCCTTTTCATGCATCCATGCATTTACATGTTTTTCTTTATACTCAGAATGCCCTACCTGGCAACAATTCCCAGCCTTCAAAATGCCTCTCAGAGATCACTGCTTCTGGGCAGCGCACCACCTCTGGGCCACTCTGCCTCTTTATTGCACCTGTGGTACCATGATGACATTTTTCCTGGCTGCCTCACCTGTCTGCATTCCATAGGGAACCTTGTCTGCCTTCAGAATCAGTGGAGCTTTTGAAAGGCAGATGGGGTCTCCGCCCCGGGAGATCTGATTCAGCAGGTCTTCGAGGACTAAGGCATGGCAGGGAAACTTCCCACCATCTCAAGGGTGAGGCTAGGTCTTGGCTGGTGTATACGTATTTATCCAGAAATATGTAGTAAACGTTCGCTGAATGAAATAAACACACAAGCAAGCACAAAGCATAATACCCACAGGGTAAGCCAGTCAGGATAGAGGATGAATATTAGGCCAGCTTTGCTGCTGTGGTTATCCTAAAACAATAGGGTTTAGGTTGTCTGTGTGTATATGTATTTTGTTGTTTTGTAGTTTTGTTGAGACAAAGTCTTGCCTTCTCACCCAGGCTGGACTGATCATACCTCACTACGGCACAGCCTCAAACTCCCAGACTGAAACGATCCTTCCCCCTCAGCCTCCGGAGCAGCTGGGGCTACAGGCATGTACCATGAAGACTAATTTTAAAATGTTTTGTAGGTGGGGCACGGTGGCTGACGCCTGTAATCCCAGCTGTAATCCCAGCACTTTGGGAGGCTGAGGCGCGTGCATCACCTGAGATCAGGAATTTGAGGCCAGTCTGGCCAACATGGTGAAACCCTGTCTCTACTTAAAAATACAAAAGTTAGCCAGTCGTGGTGGCGCATGTCTGCAAGCCTAGCTACCAGCAAGGCCAAGTCAGGAAAATCACTGGAACTCGGGAGGTGGAGGTTTCAGTGAGCCAAGAATTTCGTGCCGCTGCAGTCCAGCCGAGGCAACAGAGTGAGAGTTTGTTTTTTGCGGGTTGTTTTTTTTTTTTTTGGGTTTTGGTTTTTAATGTTTTGTAGGGACAGGGTCTTGCTCTGTTGCCCAGGCTGGCCCTGAACTCCTGGCCTCAAGCAATCCTCCCGCCTCAGCATCCCAAAGCACTGCTATTACAGGTGTGATATGTGTTTGGCCCAGAGAGAGAGATTCTATGTGACTTAGTAAAATCAAACAGACATTATGTACAATCTAGTTGTCATTTGATTCACAAGTAGCCCAGAAATGGGGACTCCCAGGGCTGTGGTGCCAGCTCGGTACACGTGACCTCTGTTATTTGTACTAGTGTATAACAAGAGACAGGCGAGAGACACACTCCAGCCTGATCTCAGCGACGGTCTTTATTCTGTCCTGTTTGACATTTTTATTGACTTTCTACTGTTTTCGGGTCACACCAGAAGGCTGAGTCCAAAGAGAGCCAGTTGGTGGTCCCAAATAAGTGGTTCTCAACCGAGGGCAGTTTTGCCCCACAAAGGACACTTGGCAATATCTTGTCAGGACTTGGGATCACTACTGGCATCTAGTGGGTAGAGGCAGAGATGCTGCTGGGCATCCTCCAGCCACTCATGTCAAAGGATTATGTTCTGAAATGTTGGTTGGGAAATCGTGCTCTGGATGATGAGGTTTGCCTCTTTTTCTCTGTGGAGGAAAATGCTCATTATTTCTGCTCTGTGAGGGCAGGAGCCTTGTTTCTTTTGCTTCCCGACCTTCTCCCCTGAGCTGTATGAGAGCTGTTTCCCTGACACCTGTAGCAGTGTCTCATGCCCATGGTCAGTACTCAATAAATATTTGTGGGATGTTGTTGAAGGTAGCTCTCCCCTTTGGTAGGTGTTTTGCTATTACAGACAGTGCTGCCTGGATCCTCGTAGAACATAACATCTTTATGGCTGAGTTTTTTTTAAATTTTGGAATCCAGGAAGTGGAATTACTGGGTCAAAAAGCACATGTATTTGAAATTTTGTTAGATATATTTGTAAAAAGTTGTTGAAGATATTCAGCCCGGCCAGGCTCGGTGGCTCATGCCTGTAATTCCAACACTTCGGGAGGCTGAGTGGGGCAAATCAGTTGAGGTCAGGAGTTTGAGACCAGCCTGGACAACATAGTGAAACCCCATCTCTACTAAAAATACAAAAATTAGCCAGGCGTAGTAGCATGTGTCTGTAATCCCAGCTACCCAGGAGGCTGCGGAAGGAGAATCACTTGTACCTGGGAGGTGGAGGTTGCAGTGAGCTGAGATCATGCCATTGCACTCCAGCCTGGACAACAGAGGAAGACCCTCTCTCAAAACAAGAAAAGATATTCAGCCCTACTCCTAGATACGTGCCCCTGGAGAAACTGACACATGTCCACACATACATCCATGGAGATTCAGAGCAGACTTTAGAGCAGAAAAAGTCTGTTGGAAAGTACCTGTCCATCAATAGGAGATTGGTGTACTCATACTGCAGAGAAAATCAACCCAAGAGCTACACATGTCAATGAGGATAAAATTCACAAAGCAAAATGGAGTAAAGAAACCTGAAAAAGCCCTATCAAGTTGCAGGAGATATCATTTCTATAAAGTTTTAAAGCATTTCAGAACTGAACTATATATTTTTAGAAATATCTGCATATGCCATGTAAATATTTAAAAAGCGTAAGAATGCTGAACAGCACGTTCAGGACAGGGTGAAGAATCGGGCATGCACGTTGGGCAGGAGGATCCTGGGTAACATTGTTCTTTATGGCTTTCTTGTGGCTTCTAGAATTTCATTAGAAACTTTTTTAAAAACATGGGGCCACATTATGAATTACATCTGATTTTAGAGTACTGAAAACTCCAAGCAAAAACACATGGGTAAAACTGTTAAGAAGGCTTTTATTATCTCTTAATTCATCATGAAACCAACTTAGTGGATTATGACTAACATTTTTTTAAAAGTGATGTAGATTAGGGCCAAGTGCAGTGGCTCACACCTGTAATCCCAGCACTTTGGGAGGCCGAAGCGGGTGGATCACTTGAGGTCAGAAGTTTGACACCAGCCCGTCCAACATGATGAAACCCCTATCTCTACTAAGAATATAAAACTTAGCCAGGCACAGTGGCGGGCACCTGTAATCCCAGCTACTCAGGAGGCAGAGGCAGGAGAATCACTTGAACCTGGGGGCGGAGGTTGCCATGAGCTGAGATCACGCCACTGCACTCCAGTCTGGGCGACTGAGTATGAGACCCTATCTCAAAAAAAAAAAAAAAGAAAAAAAAGTGACGTAGAATAGATACAATCAGCAGGCATTTACATAGGAATGCTAAGTAGTTCCATCAACTTCTCACTTCGTTTATGTATGCAAATATTTATATTCATGTGTACTAGGTCGTAATGTAAAATGTGTCACTGTGGTCTGTTTTTGGTTTTTTGTTTTTGAGACTGAGCTTAGCTCTATCGCCCAGGCTGGAATGCAGTGGCACGATCTCAGCTCACTGCAGCCTCTCCGCCTCCCAGGCTCAAGCAATTATCCTGCCTCAGCCTCCCAAGTAGCTGGGAGTACAGGAATACGCCACCACACCTGGCCAACTTTTGTATTTTTAGTAGAGATGGGGTTTCACCATGTTGGCCAGGCTGGTCTCGAACTCCTGGCCTCAAGTGATCCACCCTCCTCGGCCTCCCAAAGTGTTGGGATAACGGGCGTGAGCCACCATGCCTGGACTTTTTATTTGTTTTCTGAGATGGAGTCTTGCTCTGTCACCCAGGCTGGAGAGCAATGGCGCGATCTTGGCTCACTGCAACCTCCGCCTCGAGGTTCAAGCGATTCTCATGCCTCAGCCTCCAAAGTAGCTGGGATTACAGGCGTGCACCACCACACTTGGCTAATTTTTGTATCCTTAATAGAGAAAGGGTTTCACCACGTTGGCCTCAAACTCCTGACCTCAAGTGATCTGCCCACCTTGGCCTCCCGAAGTGCTGGGATTACAGGCATGAGCCACTGCACCCAGCCTGTATCACTGTGGTTTCTGGTCAGAAAGGTCTGAAAAACACTTAATACAAACACGTTACATAAATTGTATATGTTAAGATGTAATTTAGAAAAAAATGTCAATAATGGATTTACTATGAGAGCAAAATTGCAGACATGTTGATAAGCACAATGCTTCTTTTCCCTTACTTGTCTTTCTGTAGGAAAGCAACTAGACGCCATTTGTGTCAAGGTAACGTCTGGAGAAACAAAAGGTCAGGAACGGCCAACGTCCCTACTGGCCACAATCCAGCCCCAATCTGCAAGACAGCCAGCCGCCCTGGGGGAATTCCCACCTGGTGGGGCTCCACATCACCAGCCTTCAGCTGCTCAGGGTACGGCCCCTCGTGAGAACCGAGCTACAGTCATGTTTCCTAAGTGACCTACATCAGCCTCCTGCTCAGGGGTTTGTATAGAGACCACTGCCAGCCTTCCAGGTGGTCCCTGCAAAGAGAGTCCCAGCCCTCAAGGCTCCAAATGGACAGGGCTCCATGTTGACCCCTTTGTCGGCCTCCAATCGGCCGGCTGTAACATGTTTAATCCAGTTCAGCACATTTATTTATTTCCAACTTGCATATAAAACATACTGAGAAACTAAAACCATCGTTAAAAGTGAAGACACATTGAGACGGGTATCTCGACCTGCCAAGTATAAAGCTAAAGATAAGTTCATAAAAAGGGATGATTTGGCGGACGGTCATCTGTCAGATTCTGATGATGATTCAGAACTCAGCGTGGAAGAAGATCAGAGGGAGAGGCAGGTGCTCTTCGACTTATCAAGCTGCTCCCTGAGGTCCCAAAGCTTTAAGTGTCAGACTTGTAAAAAGTCATATGTAGGGAGGTGGGGACTGGCGCAGCCTTTTAAACTTAATCCAGGCCATGGCCAGCTGGACCCTGAGATGGTGCTGTCTGAGAAAGCCAATGAGAGCACCGTCCGGGGGTGCACGGCGGAAAGGACGCTCGGCCTGAGCTCCCCGGGGCTGTCCATGCCAGCGGCTCCGCATGAGGGAGGGGCCGGCTCCTGCTTGGTGACAGTCAGCATGCGGTGGCCTGCAGGTAATGTTTGCGTCTGAGTGGTGTTTCCGGCCATTCTCACACTGTTATAAAGAAATACCTGAGACCGGGTATTTTATAAAGAAAAGAGGTTTAGTTGGCTCACAGTTGCACAGGCTGTACAGGAAGCATGGTGCTGGCATCTGCTCAGCTTCTGGGGATGCTTCACAAACAGTCACGGTGAAGGCAGAGTGGGAGCAGGCACATCACATGGCCACAGCAGGGACAAGGGGTTGGGGTAGGTACCACACACTTTTAAACCACCAGCTCTCATGAGAACAGCACCAAGGGGATGGTGCTAAACCAATGTGAGATTGGGTGGGGATGGATTCAAACCGTATCAGTCCTTATTCCTGCCTCTGCCTGCCCATCATCCTTAAGTTGACCTTTACAATGTGTGATGGGGACTCAGGCGAAGGCTCAAGCAGGACCAGAATCATTCTAGTGGAGGATCTGAGACCCCCCATGTTTGCACTGCTGCCGAACAGGCTGGAAGCTGCGTGTCTGTGTGTCGGCATGATTTAGTGAGCACATCTGATGGGAACGCAGCTGTTTCTTGAGGTTTGGTCAGGAAAACCAATGGCAGTGCGCTCTTGGCTGGCGCTGCCATTCCAGAGGGTGATGTTGAGAAAGGCAGTCCCTGGGGGTGCTTCTGGAGTGTCAGTAGCCCCTGGCTGCTTAGCGTGTCCTCTCCCTCCTGCCCCTTCTGAAACTCCCAGTAAAGCAGGTATGAGTCGCTGTAAGTTTGCATTATCACATCAAAATTTTTTTTCCAAAATATTGTAATAAAATACACATAACATTTACCATCTTAGCCATATTGAAGTGTGTGGTTCAGGGGTATTAAATACATTCACAATGTTGTACAGCCATCACCCCCACACATTTCCAGAACTCTTTTCATCTACAGCTAAAACTCTGAGCTTCAAGGTGGGGTAAGGGGGGAAAAAACAAACAAAAGAAAACTAAAACTGTCCCCATAAACACCAACTCTCCATTCCCTTTTTCCGCAACCCCGGCAGCCACTATTCTAGTTTCTGTCTCTATGATTTTCACTATGCTACTTTCCTCACAGAAGTGGAATCACAGAATATTTGTCTTTCTGTGACTGGCTTATTTCACTTAGCACAATATCCTCAAGGTTCATGTTGCAGGAAGTGTCTGCATGTCCTTCCTCTGCAAGGCTGAGTAAAATCTCGCTGTTGTGCGTATACCACATTTTGCGTATTCATTCATCTATCAATGGACACTTAGGTTCTTCCACCTTTTGGCTATTCGGAATAATGCTGCTATGAACATGGGTGTTCAACTACCTCCCTGAAACCCTCCTTTCAGTTTTTGGGAGTATATATCCAGAAGTGGAATTGCTAGATTTTAAGTGGAATTTTCATTTTCTTTAGTTCCTTTTCAGACTATTCATTGTTAGTATTTAGAGATGCAGCTGATTTTTGTGTATTGATTTTTTTTTTCCAGTCTCACTCTGTCGCCCAGGCTGGAGTATAGTGGCACAGTCTGAGTTCACTGCAACCTCCGCCTCCCAGGTTCAAGTGATTCTCCTGCCTCAGCCTCCCGAGTAGCTAGGACTACAGTCACACACCATCAGTAACTTTTTATATTTTTAGTAGAAACAGAATTTCACCATGTTGGCCAGGCTGGTCTTGAACTCCTGACCTCAAGTGATCCGTTCACCTCGGCCTCCCAAAGTACTGGGATTACAGGTGTGAGCCACCACACCTGACCTGTGTATTTACTTTGTATGCTACTACATTGCTGATTTCATTTATTAGTTTTTTTTTTAATTATTATTATTTTTTCTTTTTTAAAAGAGACAGAGTCTCACTCTCTTGCTGTGTCACCCAGGCTGGAGGGCAGTGGCACAATCTTGGCTCACTGCAACCTCTGCCTCCAGGGTTCAAGTGATTCTTGTGCCTCAGCCTCCCAAGTAGCTGGGACCACAGGCTCCCACCACCATGCCTGGCTAATTTTTGTATTTTTTATAGAGATGGAGTTTTGCCATGTTGACCAGGCTGGTCTCGAACTCCTGACCTCAAGTGATCCGCCCACCTCTGCCTCCCAAAGTGCTAGGATTATAGGCATGAGCCACCGTGCCTGGCCTCGTTTATTAGTTCCTGAGTGTGAGTGTCAGTGTGTGTGTGTGCGTGCACGCACTCTTCAGGCATTTCTACTTATAAAATCCTATCTGCAAATAGAGATAATTTTACTTCTTTCTTTTCAATTTTGATGCCTTTTATTTCTTTTTCTTGACTAAGTGTGCCGGCTAGAACTTCCAGCATTGTGTTGAATAGAAGTAATGAGTGCAGGCATCCTTGTCTTGTTCCTGATTTTAGAGGAAAAGCTTTCAGTTTTTCACCATTGAGTGTGATGTGGGTTTTTCATATATACTTTTATTATGTTGAGGTAGTTTTCTCTATTCTTTGTTGAGTGTTTTTAATCATGAAAGGGTGTTGAATTTTGTCAGTGCTTTTTCTCCGTTAACTGAAATAATCATACTTTTTTGGAAATGGAAATGGCAGCCACAAATAATGGCCAGCCTGAGCTCTCCTGGTGCCCACTCGCCCCAGCTGGCCTCTTCCACCCCAGGTTCTGCTCCGCTCTGAGGCTGCAGTCCAGGCTGCCTGTGCCTCACACTTCCCATGGATGCAGGCTCAGTGCGCCCCTCGGGAGCTGACAGCCCAGCCCGTGCCCAGGGCCTTTCTGCCTTCCCTTCCCGCCCTGTCCTGAGAGCTCACTGTGCCCTCTGTGGCCCTGACCCAAGGCTTGTTTCTTGGCCTGCTCCTCCCTGCCCTGCGCCATACAGAGCACACAGTAGGTGCTCACTGGGGACTGAAGGAAACGCCCACCAAGTGGCTGCTCAGGGGCTGAGAACTGAAACTTTGTTTAGGTTTTCTTTATTTTCCTTATCAGTGCCTCGGGTTTAAACTTTTTTCTTAATCTTTATCTTCACAAAGGCTGAAAAAGATCATCTAGCAAAGCCTTTTTTCCCAGCTACATATAAAGAATTTGAAAGTCGCATAAAATGGTTAAGAAAATGTGCCAGGATTACCTCAGTAATTCTGGTCTGTGTTCTCAGGAGACCCTGGAAATAAACAATGGTAAGGTACAATCTCCCATGGCAGAAAGAGTTTCACTCATAGAGTTAGCCAAAACAAGGGCCAGGTGCAGGGGCTTACACTTGTAATCCCAGCACTCTGGGAGGCTGAGGCTGGTGGATCACTCGAGGTCAGGAGTTCGAGACCAGCCTGGCCAACATGACAAAACCCTAATACAAAAATTAGCCGGGCGTGGTGGTGCATGCCTCTAATCCCAGTTATACAGGAGGCTGAGGCACAAGAATTCATTTGAACCTGGGAGGCGAAGGTTGCAGTGAGCTGAGATTGTACCACTGTACTCCAGCGTATGCAACAGAACGAGACTCTGTCTCAAAAAAAAAAAAAAAAAAAAAAAACCATGAAAGAAGAAGAATGTTTTTAGTAATGATACTTTTCTAGGCAACCTCATTTTAGCTTTTTTCCATCAAGTGAAATTTTTTTTTCTTAAAGCAATAAATGTGGCCGGGCACAGTGGTTCATGCCTATAATCCCAGCACTTTGGGAGGCCAAGGCATGTGGATCACAAGGTCAGGAGATCAAGACCATCCTGGCTAACACAGTATGAAACTCTGTCTCTACTAAAAATGATACAAAAAATTAGCCAGGCGAAGTGGCATGCGCCTGTAGTCCCAACTACTCAGGAGGCTGAGGCAGGAAAACTGGTTGAACCCGGGAGGTGGAGGCTGCAGTGAGCCGAGATCACGCCACTGCACTCCAGCCTGGGCAACACAGTGAGACTCCATCTCAAAAAAAAAAGCAATAAATGCTCTTCCAGAAAACTCAAAATGAAGATAAGCTAAAAGAAAATGGAAAACACCAGAATACCAGAATCTTTGCACTCAGTGATGATCAGAGTTAGTAACTCAGGTATCCTTTTCTTCTTTTTGTTTTTGAGACAAGGTTTCACTCTGACTCCCAGGCTGAAGTACAGTGGGGCAAATACAGCTCACTGTACCTTGATTTCCCAGGCTCAAGCAATCCTTCCTTCTGGGCCTCTCAAAGTGCGGGAATTACAGGCATGAACCACCACGCCCAGCCCTGTCTTCTTCTCTACGTGGGTTTTGGGGGATGGGTTATAGAGGAGCCATTTCATTATTGTTTTTGGTTTTTCTGACACCATTCTCATGTCGATGCCATTGTTATTATCAAATTGCCTTTAGCTACATTGGATTTTTTGGGTTTTTTTGCATAGAGTCTCGCTCTGTTGCCCAGGCTGGAGTGCAGTGGTGCAATCTCGGCTCACTGCAACCTCCGCCTCCTGAGCTCAAGTGATTATCCATCCTCAGCCTCCCCATTAGCTGGGATTTACAGACACCCACTACCATGCCCGGCTAGTTTTTGTATTTTTAGTAGAGATGGGGTTTCACCATGTTGTCCAGGCTGGTCTTGAACTCCTGATCTCAAGTGATCCACTTGCCTCGGCCTCCCTAAGTGCTGGGATTACGGGTGTGAGCCACTGCGCCCAGCCCCCTGCTGCGCTTTAAACAGAGAAAAACACTGCAGTATTAAGACGTATTAATATTTAAGACGTATTTAAGACGTATTAAATACAGTACATAATCTTAAAACATTGTTGAAACACAGAAAACACATCCTCTTTTGACCACAGGAGTTAGTAGGGGAGGCTTGCACCCATCCATGCTTTTGAGCGTGCACTCACACATGCATGCACATGACCACTCATTCACATACCCTCACACACACTTGCACTCATGCCCTTTACACTTGCCCTTGCACACTTGTACACATGCCCTTTACACTGTGCACACTCAGATCCACACCACGTACACTCATACACTGGCACTCACACCCACACATGCATCACACCCCTACACTTCCACTGTCACATGCACATACACTTACACACATTCACACACAGCCTCACATATGCACACTCATACACTCATTTACATGCTCTCACATTTATACACACATCCACACACACCATCACATGACACACTCTTACATGCTTTCACATATACCCACTGGCACACACATGGACACACCCACAAGTGCTCATTCCCACACACGCACACACACTGACACATTACATGCCTTCATAGGTAACACACATTCCTATACACTCATTGACTCCACACCCTTGTGCACACATTCACACTCCCATCACAACACTGACACACTTCTGCCTGTCCTCACATGCCTACACACTTGCCACACACACACTGACAGTGTTCCATGCACACACACATATCCTGCGCATTTGGTCACTAACCCTCATGACCACACACACACACGGGCTTTCAAATGCACATATCCACACATATTCTCATATGCATACACACTTGCACACACGTTTGCACGCTTGTTCACACTCCCTCACATGCAGTCACACTAGCCGTCACTCACATGTGCTCACACGCATACATACACCCCTTGGCGCGCACGCGCACACACACACCCACTCACCCCAAGCCCACCTGACAGGTGACACACTACCTGTGCGGCTGGGATGGCTGGTCCTCTGCCTGCGCTTTGAGGTTCCTTGGGGCAGCGGCTCATGCTGGTTTTCCCACTGCGGTGTCTTCTGTGGCTTCAGCTTCGCCTAGTGCAGGCTGCCATTCAACAAACACGTTGTCAACAGTCGATCAAAAGAAACCCATTGGCCACCTTACCCTGAGGACTAACCCTGAGGCAGCTGCCCTTCCGGATGCCCTCAATAGTCTAACTGATTCCATCCCCTAGCCTCGGGGGAGAAGAACTGCTGCCGATGCACTCCACTCACAGGTGAGACTGGGAGAGCTTTAGGGAGTGGCCAAGTCCCCTGCCTACACAGCTGCCTCCCAATCTATCTTCTCACCCTCCCCTTTCTCAGGCGAAAATCATACTCAGTGTTTCTGTGGGATCCTTTGATCTGGACATTGTCAAAGAAAACATTGCACCAGACAAGTTAACCCTTCAAGGAAGGCCTCAGTCAGGACTACTGCAATACGCAAGAGAGAAGGAGCCTAACTTCGTTGAAACAAAAGGCTGGAGTTTTTAAGTGCTGGGGTGAGATGCTGAGAAGGAACTGGAGACATAAGGAAGAGGTTAGGAAATGCAGTAAAGCTATGTGTTGGCTTATTGGAATTTTTCAAAACTAGGAACCTGCCCTTCTGCAAAGACTGAGAGACAGATGTATCATCTTCAATAATTACATTTTAAAGGGATGGCTCTGAGGTCTTGAGAAAGACATTCCTGGGTTGCAAAACTAGCAAGAGGCTAGAAGAAAATTTGGGAGAAGATTTGCATCTCAAAGAGGTAGAGAAAGAACTCACAATTGCAAGTTTCCTAAAATAAATCCTCCGTGACAAAGGAGGCCTGATGGATGGAGCTGGAGGTCATTATGTTAAGTGAAATAAGCCAGGCACAGAAGAAAAATACTGCGTGTTCTCACAGGTGGGAGCTTAAAACCTGGATCTCATGGAGACAGAGAGTAGATTGGTGGCTACCAGAGGCTGGGAAGGGGGCAGAGAAGGGAGATAAAAAATAGTTTGATTGATGGGTACAAATAAGTAGGAGTTGTTTTGTTTTTTTGGAGACAGGATTCTGTTCTGTTGCCCAGACTGTAGTACAGTGATACGTATGATCGTAGCTCACAGTAACCTGGAACTCCTGAGCTCAAGTGATCCTCCTACCTCAGCCTCCCCAGTAGCTGGGACTTCAGGTGCGTGCCACCATGCCAGGCCAATTTTTGTATTTTTTGTAGAGACAGGGTCTCACTAGGTTGCCTAGGCTGATTCTCGAACTCCTGGGCTCAAGCAATCTTCCTGCCTTGCAAATAGAATTTTTGATAAAAGAAATAAGACCCACCGTTCAATAAATCAGCAGGGTAAGTGACTGTGGTTTGCAGTAATCTATTGTACATTTCAGAATAGCTAAAGATAAGAATTTAAATGTTTCTAGCTAAACAAAAAGGCAAATATGCAGAGTGATGAATATCTTGATCACAATGATGTAATCTTTACAAATTATGAGTGTATTTAGTAATCACATGTACCCCCAACATATGTGCATCTATTATGTATCAAAAAAATTAAAACTGAAAAATAGAAAGACAAGGAGGTCGGGAGGAAAACTGTAACACTCAAGCCGAGGGAAACATGAAGGCTGTCTTAGTCAACAGATTAGCCCTTTTCCCTTTAATCTGCTAATTATCAATTGATATGGTTTGGCTCTGTCTCAACCCAGATCTCACCTTGAATTGTAATAATCCTCACATGTCGTGGAAGGGAACTGGTGGGAGCTAATTGAATTATGGGTGTGGGTTTTTCCCATGCTGTTCTCGTGATAGTGAATGAGTCTCAGAAGATCTAATGATTTTATAAAGGGCAGTTCCCCTGCACACCGTCTCCTGCCTACCACCATGTAAGATGTGACTTTGCTCCTCCTTTGCCTTCCGCCATGATTGTGAGGCCTCCGCAGCCATGTGGAACTGTGGATCCATTAAACCTCTTTCCTTTATAAATTACCCAGTATTAGGTATGTCTTTATTAGCAGCATTGAGAACAGACTAATATATCAACAACTCCCTTTGATGACATTTTAATTGTTTGGAAATGTCTGCTCTTTTTTTTTTTTTTTTTTTTTTTTTTGAGACAAGGTATTGGTCTGTCACCCAGGCTGGAGTGCAGTGGCAAGATCTTGAAACTCAATATAAATGCCTAAAGTGCAACACTTGGCAGATAAGAAGCCATATGCAGACACATTCTTTTAAAATAATATGTCATTATTTGGTTCTTTATCATGTGAGAATCGGATGACTCAGAGCCAACATAAATTCCAAGTGGTAGGCAGAAAACCAATGCATAGCTGGAGAGGGGAATGAAGGTTAGTATCTGCAGTAAGGCTGAGTTGATGCAAACGGCCACACAGTCATGGATTCACAATGATATGGATCTCCATCATCCTGCAACCCAACACCTTGCACAGCCTTCAAACACCAGCTGGGAAATCAAAAGTGGCCTGTGCAGTAGCAGGAGATCTGTTCACCCTCTATTTCCTCTCATCCCCATGCAGCAATCTGGTGCAATCATAGCTCACAGTAACCTCGAAATCCTGGACTCAAGTGATCCTACCACCTCATCCTCCCTAGTAGCTGGGACTACAGGTGTGTGCCACTATGCCAGGCTGATTTGTGTAGTTTTTGTAGGGACAGAATCTCACTAGGTTGCCCAGGCTAGTCTCCTGGGCTCAACTCCCGCCTTGCAAATACACAATTTGATAAAAGAAGAGAAGTCTTTAAACTCCAGGGTCTGCTGCCCTGCAGAGACAATTTGCGTTTTTCTCACCACCCACAGAATGCTAACTAGGCAGCCCAGAGTACCCGGGAGCTCAGGTCATCCAGTGTCTTTTGAGATGTTAGGAGGAAGCAGAACAGCCAGCTCCCAAATGAAACACAGCAAAATGCTCACGCTTCAAGGGTCTGATTTTGTTTTGTTTTTGTTTTTTGAGACAGGGTCTCACTCTGTTGCCCAGGCTGGAGTGCAGTGGTGCGATTTCGGCTCACTGCAACCACCACCTATTGGGTTCAAGCAATTCTCCCACCTCAGCCTTCCAAGTAGCTGGGACTACAGGCACGCACCACCATTCGGTTAATTTTTGTTTTTTGGGTTTTTTGGGGGTAGACGGGGTTTCACCATGTTGGCCAGGCTGGTTTCACCTGACCTCAAGTGATCTCCCCACCTCAGCCTCCTAAAGTGCTGAGATTACAGGCCTGAGTCACCGTGCCCAACCTCCTTCAAGGGTCTGAATCCAGCCAGCGTCCTACATCATACCTGCTTCAGCCTATGCAATGGAGAGAGCCTGAGATTTTATTTCAATAAGAAAATAAGAGTTGCATTATATCAAACTAAAAGGGAGAAACACAAACATAAAAAAAAAATTTTAAACCCAGAAATTCCAATACTAGGCAACCCTCCAAAATTGGCAAAGCTCTGTGTATATTAAAAATGTATTGAGTCCAGGCATGGTGGCTCATGCCTGTAATCCCTGCACTTTGGGAGGCCAAGGCAGGTGATCACTTGAGGTCAGGAGTTCAAGACCAGCCTGGACAACATGGTGAAACCCCATCTCTACTAAAAATAATTTAAAAAAAAATAGCCGGGCATGGTGGCAGGAGCCTGTAATCCCAGTTATTCAGGAGGCTGAGACTGGAGAATCCCTTGAACCCAGAAAGTGGAGGTTGCCATGAGCCAAGATCATGCCACCGCACTCCAGCCTGGGCAACAGAGCGAGAGCCTGTCTCAAAAAAAAGAAAAAAGAAAAAGCACTGAAACATGCGACATCCACCTTTTTGTAATAGTTCCCACGACCTACACAAATGCATACAAAATGCTTAATATTTTGCTTGCGCTATTCTTTTCTGCTGGAAGGGTGGTTCTGAATAAAAAATTTTATTTTCCCATTCTTTGTTTTTTCATTAATGCTACTTTCTTTGCCCCAGGGTTACAGAGTGGAAAGTCCCACAATCTTTTTCTTCTCTATTTTCAGGTAGATGCATTTTATTACTATATTCTATCTGTCTATTCTATCCCATTTATCATCTACCTATCTATTATTATCTGTCATCTGTATTCCATCTACCTATCATTGATCTATCTGTCAATCTACATTTTGTCTTGTAGAAAAACACTGACCTCTTGGTGAGAATGCACAGAAGGGAATGCTTATACACTGTTGGTGAGAATGTAAAATTGTACAACTTCTATGGAAAACAATAGTAGATTTCTCAGAGAACTAAAAATAGATCTACCCTTTGACCCAGCAACTCCAGTAATGGTTATCTACCCAAAGGAAAGAAATTATCAGAAAAGACACCTACACTTACATTTTTACTGCAGCACAATTCACAATAGCAAAATCATGGAATGAACCTAAGTGTTCACTGGATGAAGAAAATATGGTATACACACACCAAGGAGTACTATGCATCTATGAAAAAGAATGAAACTATATCTTTTGCAGCAACATAAATGGAGCTGAGGGTCAATATCCTAAGTGAAATAATTCAGAAACAAAATCAAATACCACATGTTCTCACTTATAAGTGGGAGCTAAAAGAAATGGGTACACATGGACCTATAGAATGGAATAACAGACACTGGACACCTTTAAAAGGGGGAAGGTGGGAGTGGACGAAGGTTGAGAAATTACCTATCTGGTATTATGTTCACTGTTTGGGGGAGAGAAGGCCAATCCCCACCACTGGGCAATATATCCGTGTAACAAACCTGCACCCTTATGCCCTGAATCTATTTGTTTTTTCAACATTGACTTCCACGGTCACTATTTGTGAAATCACTCCTCATCAACCAGGACTTGCATGTTTTTTTGTTTCTCAGGTGAATTGTCACCCCTGCAACTCAGCCTGCAACCAGCCCTGGCCACCACCAGTTTCCCCACACTGAGCTGAATATTGGACATGCCCATCTTAGACATTCCAGCCCATTCTGAAATTCCACATCGATTCACCTGACAAAGTCTGAAGTTCCAGGGCAATTTATCTGGAAAAGCTCACCTGGAATCACGTGTCATTTCAACCAACAACTATGGAAGAGGACGTGGCATCAAAACCAAGGGTATCAATTATTTATAAGGGTTGTGTGATGGTTGGTCCAGGTATCTCTCCTTCACGCCATCACTCAAGAGCTGCCAGTTTTCTAATTTAGCACAGGAATTTAGATGCCCCTAAATAAGTAGGCATCCAATATCCGCCCACACCACTTTTTGTGAGAGTCCGTATGGAGACACTACCACCACCGCTGCTCTCCTACTGCATACCCCACCATGCCAAAGAATGGTGGCTCATACCTGTAATCCTGGTGCTTTGGGAGGCCAAAGAGGAGGAACACTTGAGATCAGAGGTCTGAGACCAGCCTGGGCAACATAGTGAGACCTCATTTCTACAAATAAGTTAAAAAAAAAAAAAAAAATATATATATATATATATATATATATATATAGCATAGTGGCGCACACCTGTGTTCTCAGCTTTTCAGCAAGCTGAGGCCGGAAGATGACTTGAGCCCAGGAGTTTGGGGCTGCAGTGAGCTAGGATTATGCCACTGCACTCTAGCCTGGGCAGCAGAGAGACGCCATCTCTAAAAAGAGGAGGGAAAATACTGCTCCTTCTCAGACCCAAGGTAAAAAGGTTTTTGGTCTCACACTGACCAAAAAACATTGATATTTACTTAAGCAATATAAAAAGGGTCACTGTTTTAGAACAGAGGATTAAAGAGAAAGTAAAATCAGCACTGAGATAGGAGGACGGAGGACATTAACTGAGTTCCGATCCCAATGAAAAGAAGAAAAAGCTCCATCTACGTGAAATATCTACTTATCCTAGAAAAAGCCTTTTGACAGCAACATAAAATTCATACCTCTTAGTTTTTAAATTCTTATGGATGCTGTAGCAAATAACCACAATTTGGGTGACTGAAAGCAATGGAAGTTTATTCTTTTCCAGTGCTGGAGACCAGGAATCTGAGATCAAGTTGTGGGCAGGGCTGGACTCCCCCTGGAGGCTCTAGGGGAGGATCCTTCCTGCCTCTTCCAGCTCTTGGTGGTTCCAGGCATCGACGCTGTCATAGGACAAAGGGCCCTGGGTGCCGACTTCCTGGGGAGGGCCGTGCCCCGCTGCGGTTGGGGGTCCCCCGCGAGGCTACCCCTGCGCCCTGGGTCTCCCCGCGGGGGCCCTCGGAGAGGTGGAGCTTCCCCCGCAGCCCCGGCGAGTCTCCCCGACCTGCCGGATGCCTTCCCTGGAAAGCCGACGGCTCCTCTAGGAGACCGCCCTCCATCCCCGGGTCCGACGTCACAAAACCTCCTGCGGGTCACCTCGCCTGGGGGACCTCGTGCGCCCTCCCTGGCAGCGACCGCAGGGACACTGGCCTCCGTTTGCCCAGCGGCAGGTCCTAGGCGTGGAAAGTACACATTTCTCCCAGTTCGCCCGCCCCCTGCGGCTCGGAGCCCGAGAACCGCCTGCTCTCATTTCCAATCGGATAATAGGGACGCTGAGAATAACAACTAGGACCAGCACCGCGAAGGCGCTCCTCTCGTGGGTCAGAGGTCGGCGCCCCTGCTCCGCAGCACCCAGCACCCACCCAGGGACCCCCGGTGGCCTCAGGCCTCCAGTCCCGCCCCGGGCTCCCGAAGCCCTCCGGCCCCCCAGGCTCGTCCCGAGACCTGCGGCGCAGCTCCGCCGGCGGGGAGGGCCTGCAGGCCGCAAAGCTGCGCGAATGCCCCGCGCCCTCCGTCCACCGTCCTCAGACCAGCGGCGCCTCTCACCGGGCTTCGAGGGCTGCGCGGCTCAGCGACTGCGGTTCTCGGCCCGAGCGGGAAGGCGACGGCGGCGCGGACTCCGAGCCCAGCCGAGCTGCGAGGGCCGACGGAAGGCGAGCCTGCCCCTCGGGTGCGCCCACGGCTTAGGCGGGCGCCACTGAGGGTGCGTCTAACTGCGGGCTCCGCAGCGGCGCCTCTTCGGCAAGAGCCCTCGATACACTGCCTTCAGGGCGGCTCCGGCCCCTAGGGCCCAGGAGCGACTGCGGCGGACGCCAGCCGCACACCACGTTCCCGCCCATTGGCCCGCCCCGGCCGGCCGCTGTGCACGTCATGGCGTCGGAAGGAAATACGCCAATGGGGTGAAGGGGTCAAGCTGAATTTACACGCTCTGCGATGGCCCTGAGGCGGGACTAGGAGGGCGTTCCCGGTAACGATTGGACAGGACCTTTCGTAAGGGCGCCCCCGACAATAGAAGTAAGGAGGAACTGGAGTGGCTGCCTCCGTCGCAAAGTGGGCAGGTCTTGCATTGTCGGGCCTGACGATTGGTCTTTCCAATTGCCGGAAGCGACCGGCATATGGTCTGGAAACAACCTGTGGTATCGAATCCCTGAGAGCTAAAACGTCCGTTCGCGGGCCGGAGAGTCCCGTAACCGCCACTTACCCGTGGTCTGTTGCCTGCCGTCCCTGCCGTGGAGCATCTCGGTCCTCGTTCGACCTGGCCCCCGGAAAGCCCGGCTCGTGGCAGCGCTACCCTGGTGCGGCGGCGAGAGGAGGGGACCGGGGCCTCGGGACGGGTGGCGGCCGCAGCGCGAGAGCCCTGGACCTCGCGCCCTCAGAGCCTGAGCCGCGTGAGGGAGGGCGAGCCGCAGCCCCTGCCTTGCTAGTTCTCCAACACGCGAAAAAGGTGGATGAGAACTGGTGTGGGGATAGAAGATTTGGGTAGGGTTCACTTGACACCACCCAATTTCTAAATTAGCCATATTTTCTGAGTAGTTCTACCAACAAAGGTCAAGCTGGAGCCAAGTGCTGTAATCCCAGCACTTTGGGAGGCCCAGGTGAGGGTATATTGAAGCCAAGAGTTCGAGACCAGCCTGGGCAACATAGCAAGACTGTCTCTACAAAAAGTTTTTGGTTTTTGGATTTTTTGAGACAGAGTGCCCCTCTGTCGCCGAGGCTGGAGTGCGGTGGCACAATCTCAGCTCACTGCAACCTCCGCCTCCCGGGTTCAAGCAGTTCTGCCTCAGCTTCCCGAGTAGCTGGGATTACAGGCACCCTCCACCACGCCTGGTTAATTTTTGCGTATTTACCAGAGACGGGGTTTCACCATGTTGGCCAGGCTGGTCTTGAACTCCTGACCTCATGTGATCCGCCTGCCCCAGCCTCCAGAAGTGCTGGGATTACAGGCGTGAGCCACCGCGCCCAGCCACAAAGTTTTAAAATGGTCCTGGCAAGGCGGTGCGTGCTGGTAGACCCAACTACTGGGGAGACTGAGACGGGAGGGTTGCTTGAGGCCGGGAATTTGAGACCTGCCTGGGCGTCATAAGGAGACTCCATATCTAGAAAAAAAAAAAAAAAAAAAAAAAAAAATATATATATATATATATATATATATATAAGCTGGGTGTGGTGGTGTACGCCTGTGATCCCAGCCGCTCAGGAGGCTGAGGTGGAAGAATCGCTTGAGCCCAGGAGGTCAAGGCTGCAGTGAGCTATGATTGTACCACTGCACTCTTTCCTGGGCCAGAGACCCCTGTCTCCAAAAAAATAAAAGGACACAGACACGCACAGAGGGATGACCATGTGAGGACACAGGGAGGATCGCTTGAGTCTGAGAAATGGAGGCCGCACTGAGCTGTGATCATGCCACTGCACTTCCCAGGCGGAAGCGATTCTCCCGAGTAGGCAGGACCACAGGTGTGTGCCACCATTCCCGGCTAATTATTTGTAGAAATGAAGTCTTGCTATGTTTCTCAGGCTGGTTTTAAACTCCTGAGCTCCAGTGATCCTCCCACCGTGGCCTCCCAAAGTGCCGGTATTATAGGCATGAGCCACTATGCCTGGACCAATTCTTAATTGGTGACTTGACTTTATTCATCTGTCTCACTCAGCTTCCTTCAAATGCTGAGCCTCCGTCTTTTAAGAAGGTAGTGTACCATGTCAACCTGTTCTAAATATTTGATGAGAGAAAGTTCTAGAATTCACATCCCCACCAACTTTCTTTTTTTCTTTAAAAAAATTTTTTAAGAGACACGGTCTTACTCTGTTGCCTGGGCTGGAGTGCGGTGGTGCAATCATAGCTCACTGCAGCCTTGACCTCCTGGTCTCAGGTGATCCTCCTACCTCAACTTCCCAAGTAGCTGGGACCATGAGTGTGCATAACCACACCCAGCCAATTTTTTTGTTTGTTTACTTTTTGTATCGGTGAGGTCTCGATTTCCTGGCTTCACATGATCCTCCCGCCTCAGCCTCCCAAAGCACTGGTATTACAGCCATGAGCCACCGTGCGTGGCTGCCACTGACTTTCTGAACCCCAGGTGTGTTAGCCACCATAACAGACATCTTTTGTCTGATATAGTCTGTGGATCATATTGTTTGGGTGGTACAGGTGCAGGTTTGTTTCATGGGTATATCGTGTGACACTGAGGTTTGGAATACAGATGATCCCATCACCCAGGTACTGAGCATAGCACCCAACAGGTAGTGTTTCGGCCTGGCGCCTCCATCTCTCCATCCTGTAGTATTACCCAGTATCTACTGTTCCCAACCTTATGTCCATATATAGATTATGTTTCTTAAGAGTTCTCTAAATAACGGGGCAGGGAAGGTAGTGTGAATGATGTAAAGGTGTGACAAATTGATTCTGCAAAATTAACTTTTTTTGAATAAAATATTCAATTTTCTGAAGCGAACAGGCTGCTTTCTCAAGCAAAATTTCATTTGAATCCACCCCCAGCCTGCAGAGAGGGAGGGAGGGAGACCTATTAAGAGTTTTATTTGTTCTCTTGAGTCTTATGACTTACTTCTTAATGAAAACCCTTATTGTTTTCTAAGAGAAAAAAAAGAATGAATGCAGTGTTCAAAATGGGATTATGTAGAATTTTTAGGAGCATAAAGAGAAATTGAAGAATTATGAAAACAAAGGCCAGAAAAGCAAAGTGTTCTTCCTCTATGTAGCAGCCAGATGGCGTTTTAGGCAAATACACCGCAAACTGCACAGCCGGGGATCCCCATCTCAAAGGGCTTTCCACGGAGCAAAAGCAGTTTCGATTGTATTGTCATCACCACCATCAACTTTTTTTTTTCACTCATATGATGTATACCAATATCATTATTCTCGTTGTTTGTATATCCATCATCATCATCATCATCATCATCATCATCATCATCATTAATGTCTGTTAATTTTTTTTTTTTTTTTTTTTTTTGAGACGGAGTCTCGCTCTGTCACCCAGGCTGGAGTGCAGTGGCCGGATCTCAGCTCACTGCAAGCTCCGCCTCCCGGGTTCCCGCCATTCTCCTGCCTCAGCCTCCCGAGTAGCTGGGACTACAGGCGCCCGCCACCTCGCCTGGCTAGCTTTTTGTATTTTTTTAGTAGAGATGGTGTTTCACCGTGTTAGCCAGGATGGTCTCGATTTCCTGACCTCGTGATCCGCCCGTCTCGGCCTCCCAAAGTGCTGGGATTACAGGCTTGAGCCACCGCGCCCAGCCAATGTCTGTTAATTTTTGCATGTTATTTTTAACATAGCATGTAAACAGCATCTCCCCACAAAAAAAACTAGCTCAGGATAAACATCTCTAAGAGTATTTCATAGCAGCTGATAGTTTGACCAACAAAAAAATGTTTTCTTTTCCCAAAATAAAGTTCTGTGGCTTGTCTCAGGGAAAGTTGTTTGTTTATTTGTTGGATTTTTGGTTTGGTTTGGTTTTGTCTTTTGTTTGTGGGTTTGGTGGTTGGTGGTTGAGTTTGTTTATGGCTTAAAGGGTACCCTTGATGAATAAATGTTTATGTTTTCAGATAGGTAGGCTTTAGTGAACTATCTCATTCTGAGAAATCTAAAGTTTCAGTTGTTCTGTCTGTGAACACCACTGAAAGAATCCACCTTCCTTCTCAAGCCACATTTTCAGGGACAGACTTGGGGATGCTAGAACTCCCCTCCCATCTCCCCTCTCCCCTCTCCCCTCTCCCCTCTCCCTTCCCGAGACAGTCTGGCTCTGTCACCCAACCTCTGCCTCCCGGGTTCAAGCCATTCTCCCTGCCTCAGCCTCCCCAGTAGCTGGGATTACAGGCGTCCACCACAATGCCCAGCTAATTTTTGCATTTTTAGTAGAGACGCAGTTTTGCCATGTTGGCCAGGCTGGTCTCGAACTCTTGACCTTAGACAATTAGAATTATGTTAGAAAAAGAGCCAAGGAAACCTGATCCATGTTTAACACAGGGGAGACACTTTCTTTTTCTTTTTTTTGAGACGGAGTCTCACTCTGTCATCCAGGCTGGAGTGCAGTGGTGTGATCTTGGCTCACTGTAACCTCCACCTCCCAGGTCCAAGCGATTCTCCTGCCCAAGCCTCCCGAGTAGCTGGGATTACAGGCGCGTGCCATCACGCCCAGCTAATTTTTGTATTTTTAGTAGAGATGGGGTTTCACCATGTTGACTGATCTCGAACCCCCGACCTCAGGTGATCCGCCTGCCTAGGCCTCCCAAAGTGTTGGGTTTATAGGCATGAGCCACCACACCCAGCCAACACTTTTATTTCAAAAACAAATAAAATTTGAGTTAGGAGGAATAAGTTCAAGGGATCCATTGTATAATATGGGGACTATAGTTCACAACAATGTATTGCATACTTGAAAATCACTGAGAGCAGATTTTTTTTTTTTTTTTTTTTTGAGACGGAGTCTCGCTCTGTAGCCCGGGCTGGAGTGCAGTGGCCGGATCTCAGCTCACTGCAAGCTCCGCCTCCCAGGTTCACGCCATTCTCCTGCCTCAGCCTCCCGAGTAGCTGGGACTACAGGCGCCCGCCACCTCGCCCGGCTAGTTTTTTGTATTTTTTAGTAGAGACAGGGTTTCACGGTGTTCGCCAGGATGGTCTCGATCTCCTGACCTCGTGATCCACCCGTCTCGGCCTCCCAAAGTGCTGGGATTACAGGCTTGAGCCACCGCGCCCGGCCGAGAGCAGATTTTAAATATTCTCATCACACACATAAAAGATAAATATATAAGGTGATACATATGTTAATGAGTTCAATTTAGCCACTCTGCAATGTGCACGTATTTCAAAACATCATATTGTACACCATAAATATATGCAATTTTTATTTGTCAATTTTTTAAAATAAAAAAAGAGGCTGGGCATGGTGGCTCATGCCTGTAATCCCAGCACTTTGGGAGGCCGAGGTGGATGGATCATCTGAGGTCAGGGGTTTGAGACCAGTCTGGCCAACATGGTGAAACCCCATCTGTACTAAAAATACAAAAATCAGCCAGGTGTGGTGGCCTGTGCCTGTAATCCCAGCTACTCGGGAGCTGAGGCAGGAGAATTGCTTGAACCTGGGAGGTGGAGGTTGCAGTGAGCCGAGATGGTGCCACTGCACTCCAGCCTTGGCAACAGAAACTCCATCTCAATAAATAAATAAATAAAAATCCATCCTGCCAAATCCTTTTTAAAGAATTTTGTTGTTTCCATTGATATATAATAACTGTCCACATTCCCCACATTCCTGGGATACACAGTGATATTTCAATATATATATAATGTATAGTGGTCACAGCAGGGTAATTGGCATATTCATCATCTCACACATGTACCATTTCTTTGTGTTGGCAACATTTAATATCCTCTCGGCTACTTGAAACTGCATATTATTGTTGCCTGGAGTCATCCTACAGTGCTATAGAACACTAGAACTTATTCCCACTCTCTAACTGTAACTTAGTATCCTTTAACAATTCTTACTTTTAAGTAGGCAGTTGGGTTCACAGTTTCACGCAAAACTCATGCCTGCAAATGATGTACAACAGTCTCCCATGTGAAAAGGCAACTAAAAATGATAAAGTTCAGGCTTTGCTTCTGGTACTTAGTGATTTGTATTTTGTAGCTTGCCCACTTCCCAAAAACTCATGATCCACAACTACACCAGTAGTTACCATTTTAGGGAGACCAAAAAGAAAAAAAATTAAAAAACCTTTTTTGAGAAGAAGAAAATGACCTTAGTTGTACAACATTGGGGCAAAGTGATTTTGATGAAATACGTAGTCAAACAATGACTTGCATTGATAGAGCTTGCTAAAGACAAGATTTATGTTACCCCCAAATCAAAATTGAACCCCCAAGGTGATGGTGTTAGGAGGTGAGGCCTTTGGAATGTGATGAAGTCAGGAGCCTCATGAATGGCACTAGTGCCCTTATAAAAGGGACCTCAGAGAGCTCCTTCGCCTTTTCCACCATGTGAGGACACGGCGAGAAGGTGCCAAGTCTGTGAACCAGGAAGCCCTCATCAGACACTGAGTGTGCCACACCTTGATCCTGGACTCCAGAGCTGTGAGCAATACATGTCTTTTGTTTAACCCCTTTCCCGTTTGCCCCGAGAATACTCTTGTCTCTAAACCCAATGTAACAGAAATGTATATGATTTTACATTAGGATGAGACACAAGTTCTGTTTAGAAATAACTCCAAGAACAAGTTTTGTATTTTATTTTCATGTTGAAAATCAATTAGATTTCCTTCAGCCTCAAGGAGCGAGCGTGTTTATGTGAAATTAAATGAGTGCAGGCAGCAAGCTGTACCTTTTTTTTTTCTAAACAGGAAATGGGTTAAAAGTCATTCATTGTATAGTATTTTGTCATAGCAGTCCAAATAAACTAAGTCAGAGCTCCAATGGGGTACCCCAGACGATAGGAAACACTGGTGGCATCTTGCTACTGTTTTGATGTTCTTTTTGTAAAGGAAGAAGGAAGGAAACACCTCATGAATTCTATCTGGGCCAGACCTTTTATCTTTTTTATTTTATTTTTTTTTAAGGTGGAGTTTTGCTCTCGTCGCCCAGGCTGGAGTGCAGTGGTACAATCTTGGCTCATTGCAACCTCCACCTCCAGGGCTCAAGAGATTCTCATGCCTCAGTCTCCCAAGTAGCTCGGATTACAGGTGTGCACTACCACACCCAGCTAATTTTTGTATTATTAGTAGAGATGGTGGGGGTTGGGGGGGGGTTCACCATATTGGCCAGGCTGGTCTCGAACTCCTGGCCTCAAGTGATCCATCCACCTCGGCCTCCCAAAGTGCTGGGATTACAGGTGTGAGACACTGCGCCCAGCCCCAGATAATTTTTATTATTTATTTATTCATTTATTTATTTATTTGAGACAGTCTCTTTCTGTCGCCCAGGCTGGAATGTGGAGTGCAGTGGCGTGATCTCGGCTCACTGCAAACTTCACCTCCTGGGTTGAAGCGATTCTCCCACCTCAGCGTTCCAAGTAGCTGGGATTACAGGCGTGTACCACCACACCCGGCTAATTTTAGTATTTTTAGTAGAGACGGGGTTTCACCATGTTGTCCAGGCTGGTCTTGAACTCCTGACCTCAGGTGATCCGCCCACTTCGGTCTCCCAAAGTGCTGGGATTACAGGTGTATGCCACTGTGCCCAGCCCCAGCTAATTGTTTTATTTTTTGTAGAGACGGGATCTCGCTGTCTTGCCCAGGATGGTCTCAAACTCCTGGGCTAAAGAAATCCTCCCACTTCAACTTCCCAAAGTGCTGGAATTATAGGTGTGAGCCACTGCGCCCAGCAAGAAGCACTTCTTAGGTGTCAAATGTGTTTACCCCAAGTGACTTTCCCGAGGCTGCCGTAATACAGTATCACAACCTGAGCAGCTTAAAACAACCAGAGTTTATCGTCTCCTGGTCCTGGAGGCCAGGAGTCTGAAATCAAGGAATGTCGGGGCTGCGCTCCCTCTGGAGGCTCCAGGGGAGGCTCCTTCCTGCCTTTCCCAGCCTCTGGGGGCTCCAGGCATCCCTGGGCTTCTGGCCGCATCGCTCCAGTCTCTGCCTCCATCTCCACTCAGCCTTCTCCTCTATGTCTGTGTCTCCTCTTTTGTCTCTTAGAAGGATACCTGTCATTGGATGCAGGACCCTCCCTAACCCAGGATGAGCTCATTTTGGAATCCTTAACTAATAACTGCAAAGACTCTATTTCCAAATGAGATCCCATTCACAGGTTCTGTAAATTTAAAGGGGTTAGGAATTGAACGTATTTTGGGGGGATCACTATTCAATCAATTGCAATTGTGTTTGGTTCCTTTGAGAGGCTCAAGTGGAGGATCCTTCCTGCCTCTCCAGCTCCTGGGGGCTCCCGGTGTCCCTGGGCTTGTGGCCACATCACTCCAGTCCCTGCCTTCCCATGCAGCCTCCTTCTCTGTGCCTGTCTCCTCTTCTGTCTCTTAAAAGGATACTTGTCAGGGGACTCAGGGCCCATCCTAATCCAGGATGAGCTCATCTTCAGATCCTTAACCTGCATCTGCATCACCTACATCACACACATCCTTCAGTACATCTGTGAAGACCCAATTTCCAAATAAGGCCCCATTTACAGGTACTGGGGCTTCAGGTTTCAACATATCTTAGTTGAGCATACAATTCAACCCTCAACAAAGGAATGTGAATCCATGGTAAACTCTTCTGTGCTTTCAAGCATTTCTCTATCCCCTTCATTATACGGGCTTTCCCTTTCTGCAAATTTATTTTTACAAATAATAGCCATAGCTGTGACTGTTGAAGCACTCATGATGTGCCATCCACTTCTTAACTTCTTTGCAAACGACAATCATATAATTGTCACCCAAATCCTACCAGGAAAGTACTACTGCATTTTATAAATATGGACACAAAAGTTTGGAGACATTAAGACAAGTCTGATATTTTACAGCTAAAACATGGTGGGTTTCCACTCCGAAGTATATTTCCAAGAGAAATGAAAACGTGTTCACGTAAACTCTGAAACACACATTCACAGCAGCATTGTTCATAGTAGCCTAAAGGTGGTAACAACCTCAAATGGCCTGTCAGCAAATGAATGTGTAAACTTAATGTGGTCCATCCATATCATGGAATATTCTTCAGCCCTAAAAAGGACTGAAACTCTGACACAGGCTGCCACATGAGTGAACCTTGAAGGCATTTTGCTAAGTGACGGAAGCCAGTCATAAAACGCTGTGTTCTGTGTGATCCCATGTATAGGATAATTCAAAACAAGGAAGTCTATAAAGATGGAAAGTAGATTCGTGGTTGCTTAGGGATGGGGCAGGGGGTGTTAAGGTGGTTATAGCTAAAGGGTACAAAGTGTCTTACCAAAGAAATCAAGTGCTCTGCGGGGCGCAGTGGCTCACGCCTGTAATCCCAGTACTTCGGGAGGCCTAGGCAGGCGATCACCTGAGGTCAGGAGTTCGAGACCAGTATGGGCTACATGGTGAAATCCCGTCTCTACTAAAAATACAAAAATTAGCTGGGCGTGGTGATGCATGCCTTAATCTCAGCTACCCAGGAGGCTGAGGCAGGAGAATTGCTGGAACCCGGGAGGTGGAGACTGCAGTGAGCTGATATCGTGCCACTGCAGTCCAGCCTGGCGACGGAGCAAGACTCTATCTCCAAAAAAAAAAAAAAAAAAGAAATCAAATGCTCTAAAACTGATAGTGGTGATGGTTGCACAACTCTGAATATACTGCAAAACACTGAATTGCATGCATTAAATGGGTAAATGATATCATATGTAAGCTATATCTCAATAAAGTTGTTAAAAACAAACAATAGTTTCTACCCAAAGGAAAATAAATCATTCTACCAAAAACACACATGGACATATATGTTCATCACAGCACTATTCACAATAGCAAAGACATGGAATCAATCCAGGTGCCCATCCGTGGCAGACTGGATAAAGAAAATATGGTACATCTACACCAAGGAATACTACACAGCCATAAAAAGAACAAAATCATGTCCTTTGCAGTAACATGGATGGAGTTGGAGGCCATCATCCTAAGGAAATTAAGGCAGGAACAGAAAGTCAAATAACGCATCTTCTCATTTACAAGTGGGAGCTAAACATTGGGTACCCATGGACATAAAGATGGGAACAATAGACTCTGGGGACTGCTATAGGGGAGAGGAAGGGAAGGTGACAAGGGCTGGAAGGTACTTATCAGGTACTAGGCTCACTACCTGGGTGACAGGTCCATTAGGAGCCCAAACCTCAGCATCATGCGATATACCCAGATCAGAAACCTGCGCATGTACCCCTGAGTCTAAAATAAACATTAAAAAAATTAAAAATTAAATCATTTTAATTTAACTTACATTTTTAAAAAATTGGTCAGGCACAGTGGCTCATGCCCGTATTCCCGGCACTTTGGGAGGCCGAGGTGGGCAGATCACTTGAAGCCAGGAGTTCGAGACCAACCTGGCTAACATGGTAAAACCCTGTCTCTATGAAAAATACAAAAATTAGCCGAACTTGGTAGTAGATGCTTGTAATCCCAGCTACTCAGGTAGCTGAAGGAGGAGAATTTCTTGACCCCGAGAAGTGGAGGTTGCAGTGAGCCAAGATTGCAGCACTGCACTCCAGCCTGGGCAACAGAGTGAGACTCTTATCTCAAAAAATAAAAATAAAAATAAAAAATTAGCTGGACATGGTGGTGTGTGCTTTTCATCCCAGCTACTTGAGACCACGCCACTGCACTCCAGCCCGGGTGACACAGAGAGACCCTGTCTCAAATAAATAAATAAACAAACAAACAAAGTTAGAAATACCCATAAGAGCATTAACTCCACCAGAAACCAAAAATACTTCAAATGAAAAATAGCATGTAATTTTACCTAATGTGGAAAAGACAATGATTTGAAATGCATTGAAGTTTTGTTTTAATAAAATAATGATGAAGTAGTGGGTTGAAGATTTAACGCCAGACTCACACCTGGGTACCTTCTCATCCTCTGAACACAATTAGGACACATTCTCTCCGTTGTATAGCGCCTTTTATAATCCATTGCACACCAAAAACTTTATCATTATTTCCCTGTTGCAGTTTCAATTTCTTCCCAGGTACTTTTCACAGCCCGTCTGTATCTTCTCTTCTTTAAACTTCTTCTTCCTATCTATTGATATGCTTCACACAGTACTAGCACATATGATCCAAATGGCACACTGCTATTTATTTAAATCTAAGATCGCAGATCTGGAAGCAATCATGAATAACCTAGTCCAGGTGTCCCGAGTCATAGGTTAAAAAACATCTCAAGTGGAATCAACCCAAATGACCATGAGTAGATGAAGACAAACACAACATGGTCCATCCACACAAGGGAACATGATGCAGCCCTAGGGAGGAATGTGGCTCGCACACAGGTTCCAGTGTGGGTGCACCTGAGTAACACCACACTCAGCGAAACAAGCCACACACAAAAGACCATGTGCTAAATCATGCCATTTCTATAAAGTGTCCAAAATAGGCAAATCCACAGAGACAGAAAATACATGGTCATTAGAGGCTGGGGAGGCGGAATGGGAAGTGACTGCTAGTGCGTACAGGGTCTCGTTTTGGAACAATGAAGATGTTCTGGAACTAGATAGAGATGTGGTTGTGAACATACTAAATCTCACTGAGTTGTAAATTTTGAAATGGTGAATTTCCCTGGGCGCTGTGGCTCACACCTGTAATCCCAGCACTTTGGGAGTCCAAGGTGGGTGGATCACCTGAGGTCAGGAGTTCGAGACCAGCCTGACCAATATCGTGAAACCCCGTATCTACTAAAAATACAAAAACTAGCCGGGCATGGTGGTGGGCGCCTGTAATTCCAGGTACTCAGGAGGCTGAGGCAGGAGAATTGTTGAACCCAGGAGGCAGAGGTTGCAGTGAGCCAAGATTGCACCATTGCACTCCAGCTTGGGCGATGGAGTGAGACTCTGTCTCAAAAATAAATACATAAATAATAAAAATAACAAAATGGTGAGTTTCAAGTCCTATAAATTTTCTCTCCATAGAGAAAAAGTTAGTCTTCTCCTAACTCTCAAAGCCTACGGTAGGCATCACTTCAGGTACCCCAAAAGTTAAGAGCCAGGGCCAGGCACAGTAGCTCATGCATGTAATCCCAGCATTTTGGGAGGCCAAGGGAAAAGGATCACTAGAGCCCAGGAGTTCAAGACCACTGGGGCAACACAGCACCACCCCATCCTTACAAAAATTTAAAAACTGGGCATGGTGGAGCACACCTGTGGTCCCAGGAACTCAGGAGGCTAAGCTGGGAGGATTGCTTCAGCCCAGGAAGTCAAGGCTACCTCATCTCCAAAAAAAGTTTAATAAAGAAAGTTAAGAGCAGAGACAATCCTATCCTCCCCATCCCTGCATCGTCCAATACTCAACAGACAAACAGATACCAGTCTTCCTTTATATATTTTTTCTTTTTTGAGACAGAGTCTCACTCTCTTTCCCAGGCTGGAGTACAGTGGTGCAATCTCAGCTCACTGCATCCTCTGCCTCCTGAGTTCAAGCAATTCTGCTTCAACCTCCCGAGTAGATGGGATTACAGGCATGTGCCACCACACCTGGCTAATTTTTGTATTTTTAGTAGAGATGGGGTTTCACCATGTTGGCTAGGCTGGTCTCAAGCTCCTGATCTCAAGTGATGCGCCCACCTCGGCCTCTCAAAGTTCTGGGATTACAGGTGTGAGCCACTGCACCCAGCCCTTCCTTTATATTTTCACATGGCTTCATCTTAAAAGATTTATCTGTGCACCTCTTTGGGGAAATTTTGCAAACAAATGTTTCTGTCTGGCCATTGGGAATTTGAAAGATGTTTAAATCTTATTGACTTTACAATCTTTCCTGTGTTTCCTAGAAGATGATGCAGGAACCCGATGGACGTAGAAGGGAAGGGTAATATAGAATTAGCAGAAAGTTTACCAATTAAGATCCATACTTATTTATTAGATAATAACATTGGCCTCATCATGAAAAAAGTGCAGGTAAGTGACACACCAATTATATCCCAGCTAGAAGTAGCAAACAATCAATGGGGTGAAAAGATAGCTCTACTTATCATGTGGTCAGAAACACCTGAAAGTACCTCAAGCATATAGAGCTTCCAGTGCTGGGTGACCAGGGGAGAAAACCATGAGTTTTCAAACCTGTGCCAGCATGTCCCTGAAGTTTACACTTACTTTTTTTTTTTTTTTTTTTTTTTAAGATGGAGTCTCGCTCTGTCACCCACGCTGGAGTGCAGTGGCGTGATCTCGGCTCACTGCAAGCTCCGCCTCCAGGGTTCATGCCATTCTCCTGCCTCAGCCTCCCAAGTAGCTGGGACTACAGGCACCCGCCACCACGCCCGGCTAATTAGTAGAGATGGGGTTTCACCATGTTAGCCAGAATGGTCTCCATCTCCTGACCTCGTGATCCACCCGTTTCGGCCTCCCAAAGTGCTGGGATTACAGGCGTGAGCCACGCACCCGGCCAGTTTTCACTTACTTTTTTGGGGGGGGGGATTGGGGGACAGGGTCTCCGTCTGTTGCTCAGGCTGCAGTGTAGTGGCACGATCATAACTCACTGTAACCTCAAACACCCAGTCTCAAGTAATCCTCCCACCTCCCAGCTTCCCAAGTAGCTGGGACCACAGGCATGCACCACTGTACCTGGCTAGTTTCAAATTTTTGGTAAAGACAGGGTCTCACTATGTTGTCCAAACTGGTCTTAAACTCCTAGGCTCAAGGAATCCTCTGTCCTCAGCCTCCCAGAGAGCTAAGGTTATGGGCATGAGCCACTGTGCCCCGACTTTCACTTACTTACTTTGGAAACAAGCTGCATCCCACTAGAGAAGTCCTAGCGTCTGCAGGTGCTGTACAGGATGACGATGAAGTTCTTCCTACTCCATCAAGACCATCAGCCAAAGGAAAGAGAGCACATTGTTCCAGGCTGGAGCAGGTGTTATGGACTGAACCATGTTCCTTCAAAATTCACATGGGGAAACCCTAACCCTAATGTGGCTGTATTTGGAGATAGAGTCTATTGGCGTATAATAAAGACCCAATGAGCTCGTAAGAGTGGTGCCCTCATCCTATAGGACTGGTGTCCTCATAAGAAGATGAAGACAGATCTCTTTCTTTCTCTCTCTCTCTCTCTCTCATTGTGATAAGAGCCCTTAATATGAGATTTACTCTCTTAAATACTTAAGTACACAATATGGTATTGTTAACTATAGGCATGATTCTGTACAGTAGATCAGAGCTTATATGTCTTGCATAACTGAAACTCTACACCCGCTAAACAATTCCCCATTCCTTCTCCTGCCAACCCTGGACCACCACAGTTCCTTCATTCTCTCTCTTTCTCTCCTTCTCTCTCTTTCTGTCTCCACCGCTGCCTTTCTGCTTTAGGACAAAGGAAAGGCCATGTGAGGATACAGCAAGAAGGTGGTCGTCTGCCAGCCAGGAAAAGAGTCCTCACCAGACCCTAATCTTAACAGCATCCTGTTCTTGGACTTCCAGCCTGCAGAACTGTGAGGAAATAAATTTCTGAGCACTGTGGGACCTAGCAGACTAATATGGTCAGGGTTTGTCCCCAGACAGGAATGCCTGAAGTTGGGACTCTCTGACTCGATAGAGCTGTATGTGTCCATTCTCACACTGCTATGAAGACATACCTGAGACGGAGTAATTTCTGGAGAAAAGAGGTTTAATTGGCTCACAGTTTCACAGGCTGTACGGGAGGCATGGGTGGGGAGGCCTCAGACAACTCACAATCATGGTGGAAGGCGAAGAGGAAGCAGGCACAATCTTCACATGCCCAGCAGGAGAGAGCGAGAGTGCACAAAGCAGGAAGTGTCACGCATTTTTAAACAACCAGATCTTGTGAGAACTCACTCACTACGAGAACACCAAGGAAGAAATCCACCCCCATGATCCAATTACCTCCCACCATTGTGAATTACAATTCAACATGAGATTTGGGTGGGAACACAGAGTGAAACCATATCAAGAGGTAGGTCAGGATCAAGCCTCTGTTTCCTCCTTTTATAAGGACACCAAAAGCATTAGCTGCAAGTCACTGAATTCACATGGTTTAACTGTACAGACTGTACCCAAATCTTATTTCAAAGACAACACAGATAAGCTTTTTGAGACCAAGTTGTTTCCAAAGGTAAGGGAAGATTCAACTATACAGTGTGCAAAGCAGTTAACTTATGTATGATACACTATGCACAACTACCAGAAAAGAACATACAGGAAGGTGCTGGAAATTAACTCAAGGCTCCTCCCCTCTTCCAGATGTGGTTTTAAAAAATGCCCATTTCCTGTTCCTCAAAAAATTAAAAATAAATCTACCATGTGACCCAGCAACCCTACTTGTATTGGTCCAAATGAAATAAAATCAAGATCTCAAACAGGCATCTGCACCTCCATGTTCACTGCAGCATCATTCACTATAGCCTGGGCATGGAGACCAAGTGTCCGTGGGTGGAAGAATGGGTAAAGAAAATGTCATGTATATATACAGTGGAATACTATTCAGCTTTAAGAAAGAAAGGGAACCAATCATTGGCAACAACACAGATGAACCTGGAGCACATTATGCTAAGCAGAATCAGTCAGGCACAGAAAGACAAATACTGTCATGTCTCACTTATACGCAGAGTCTAAACTCATCAAACTCATAGAAGCAGAGGATGAATGGTGGTTGCCAGGTGCTCCAAGGAGGGGTAGTAGGGAGTTGTTCTGTGGATATAAAGCTTCAGTTACACATGACGAATAAGCTCTGATCTGCTGTCTACAACACTGTGCCTGTAGTTAATAATACTGTATTCTGTACTACTCACCCATAAAAAGGAATGAAATAATGGCAATTGCAGCAACCTGGATGGAATTGGAGACTATTATTCGAAGTGAAATCATTCAGGAATGGAAAACCAAACATCGTATGCTCTCACTTATAAACAGAAGCTAAGCTATGAGGATGCAAAGGCACAGGAATGGCATAATGGACTCTGGGGACTCAGGGGTAAGGGTGGGAGGGGGGTGAGGGATCAAAGAGGACACATTGGGTACAGTGTACACTGCTCGGATGACAGGTGCACCAAAACCTCAGAAATCTCCATTAAACAACTTATCCATGTAACCAAATACCACCTGCTCACCAAAAACTATTTGAATGTTTTAAAGAGTTAACAAGTAATAATAATACTGTATTCCTTACTTAAAAACTTGAGAGGATAAATCTCATGTTAGGTATTCTTACTGCAATTTTTTAAAATGTGTCTGTTTCCTGGTTCTATCCAAATCTTCTGATCTGTCACTATCTGACTCTCTGCCACCTAAGAATTTCCTTCAGTGGTCCCCACTAAGACATCCCGCATCCTACTCAGCTATGGGACACCTGTAGCTTTATTTCAGGTCACACAGGTTAATATCAAGGAATCCACTACTCTCTGTCAAACCACAGGTACACAGCATTTCTTAACGCCAAAACGTCTCTATAATTCCACCGGATTCTCTTGTCATAGTCCAATTCCATGCCATACTGAAGTTTGAGGAGATTCATTCTTTCGTTTTCCAATTCACTTTAGAGAAAAAAATTAAATAAATAAAGCACACACTCTAGAATCTCATCCTTTCTCTCCCCAAGAGGTAAAATCTCTGAGCAGGTGCCCTGGGAACATGCTGGGAAGGTTCTAGTCTTGGATGAGGGTTGGAGCATGTGTTCCTAGTGGAAACTTTTAGAATAAAATTGGACCACAGCCACCAAGTATGGGTATAGGAATGCATCCAGGTGAGGGGACTGGACCTAGCAGACCAAGATGGGAAGCAGAATTTGTAAATTCCCTCAGCTGTAGGAGTCCTGAGACAGACCCTTTTCACGGGGTGCACCTGGAAACATTCAAGACTTAGTTCAGAGTCCTCCTGACCTGACAGCCGGGCCCCCTGCCCGAACTTGGGAACGCCTCCATAGACAGCCATCAAAGACTAAACAACGGGTAAACAATGACCCGGAACAGTCTCCCCATGGTGCAGGTGCAGTGGTAACTTCCAGGTCATGTCAGACATCTCTTGGGCTGCAAGACCTCCCCACTCTCCTTCCCACTCTCTTCCTCCTTTTAAAAAAACCATCTAACACCTTCACATGCTGCTGAGAAGACACAAACCCACACCAACCTGTGAAACTTAAATGTGTCCAGGAGTGCCCTCTATTTTGTTGAATTTTTTTTTTTTTGCTACATTATATTAGAGCCTTGAATTAATCATATAACTGCACAGAAATCTGTGTGGATAATGTAAAAGAGTTCTCAGGGTGTGAATACCCTTCCTTCCTCCTCCTCCAGCTCCTTCTTCCTCCCTCCTCTTTCTCCTCCTCCCTCCAAGTTTTCTTTCTTTTTCTCCTCCTCTTTCTATTCCTCCTCCTCCTTCTCCTCCTATTGTTCCTTCTCTTTCTCCTCCTTCTCCCTCCATTTTTTTCTTTTTCTCCTCCTTCTCCTCCTATTTTTCCTCCTCCTTTTTCTCCTCCTCCTTCGTCTCCTTCTCCCTCCTCATCTTCCTCTTCCTCTTCTCCTCCTTCTCCTTCCCCTCTTCCTTTCTCTTGCTTCCTTTTACCTTTCCTCCCTCCCATCTTCCGTTCATTCCTTCCTTCTTTCTTCTCACTTTGAGCACTCCACACAACCAACCCCACACAGTCAAGCATTCCCAGATATGTGTCAAGAAAATGTGACGAAAGACATATAAAAAAGAGTACCAATCAGCCAAAAGAACAAAAGTGGGTCTGATAAGGTCAGATATAATTATGAAACCACCAGGACCTCTATTCCGGGATGGGATGGAGGTTGAAAGCTGATGCACAGCCAACATAAAACAGTCTCAACCGCATGACCAGCAATTCCACTCCTGGGTAAATACAGAAAATAATTGGAGGCCAGGCACAGTGGCTCACATCTGTAATCCCAGCATTTTGGCAGGCCGAGACGCGTGGATCACCTGAGGTCAAGAGTTCAAGACCAGCCTGGCCAAATGGTGAAACCCTGTCTCTACTAAAACTAAACGTGTAATCCCAGCTACTCAGGAGACTGAGGCATGAGAATCACTTGAATCTGGGAGGCAGAGGTTGCAGTGAGCTGAGACCGTGCCACTGCACTCTAGCCTGGGCAACAGAGTGAGACTCTATCTCAAAAAAAAAAAAAAAAAAAAAAGGGGGGCTGGGCATAATGGCTCACACCTGTAATCTTAACACTTTGGGAGGCCAAGATGGGAGGGTCACTTGAGACCAGGAGTTTGAGACCAGCCTGCCTGGTCAACACACTAAGACCCCCATCACTAAAAATAAAAACAATTTAAAAAAGAATTGAGACTCCAACAGATATGTACACATCATATTCATAGCAGCACCATGGGTCGGGCAGTGTGGCTCATGCCTGTAATCCCAGCACTTTGGGAGGCCAAGGTGAGGAGATCACTTGAGCCTAGGAATTTGAGACTAGCCTGAGCAACATGGTGAAACTCAGTCTGTACAAAAAATACAAAAATTAGCCAAGGGTGGTGCACACCTGTAGTCACAGCTACTCAGGAGGCTGAGATGAAAGAACTGCTTGAGCCAGGGAGGCAGAGGTTGCAGTGAGCTGAGATCATGCCACTGCACTCCAGCCTGTGTGACAGAGCAAGACCCTGTCTCAAAACAAATGAACAAATAAATAAATGAAGAGCAGCTTCATGCACAAGAGCCAAAAAGTAGAAACAACTTAAACATTCACTGGAGCATGAATGCATTTACATAAATGTAGCTCACACATACGACAGACTATGATTGCACAATAAAAAAGACTGGAGCTCTCATACATGCTGCAACTGAATGAACTTGGAAACATGATGCTAAGTTTAAAAAGACAGACACAAAGGTCTCATATTGTATGATTCGATTTATAT
Organism: Macaca fascicularis; assembly: GCF_037993035.2. Classification (NCBI taxonomy): domain Eukaryota; kingdom Metazoa; phylum Chordata; class Mammalia; order Primates; family Cercopithecidae; genus Macaca; species Macaca fascicularis. Next base: position 3,525,313 of record NC_088395.1, on the reverse strand, counting down.
GAAAGGCCCAGAATAGGCAGAGAGACAGATAGCAGAGCGGTATTTGCTGGAAGCTTCAGGTGGGGAGAGGATTGCAGGGTGAGGGGCTGATAACTATTGGGTGTAATTTCTTTGCAGGTAATAAAAGTGTTTCATTAGGCATGGTGACTCGTGCCTGTCATCCCAGCACTTTGGGAGGCCAAGGCGGGTGGATCACTTGAGGCCAGGAGTTCAAGACCAGCCTGGTCAACATGGTGAAATCCCGTCTCTACTAAAAACACAAAAATTAGCCGAACTTGGTGACGGGCGCCTGTAATCCCAGCTATTGGGAGGCTGAGGCACGAGAATCACTTGAACCTGGGAGGCGGAGGTTGCAGTGAAACGAGATGGTGCCACTGCACTCCAGCCTGGGTGATAGAGTGAGACTCTGTCTCAAAAAAGACAAACAAACAAGTGTTTGATCATTGATTGGCATGATCATTGCACAACACCATTGTGCACTAAACACGAATTCAATGTTGCGAATGCACTAAATGCCATCAAATTGTACAAAGTGGCTAAAATGGTAAACTGTATGTTATGTGCATCTTGCAACAATTGAAACAGAAAACTAAAACCACACAGTCTCAGAGATACCACACCCATCCCTCCATGGCCGGTGGCCGGCATCCTGCTGGGACCTGGAGCCAGGAAGAAGGCCCAGGACGGGCAGTGGTTTCCGAGTGTCTTCACTGGCAGTTTTCTATAGACACCCTTTATTCATCATGCCATTTTTTGGAGGGCTTTGTGGTATCCAGGTCAAACCCTGAAGGACACGGGATACCGTCTGCTGCTCCTGTCTGGGACTGTGTTTCTCCCAGTTCCCAGCAGTGGCTGCATCTCATCTATCCTCTGAGCTCCTCTGAGGCTGAGACTCAGGCAGCCGGTGGGCGCCAGGAGCCCGCCTGTGCACACCTGCCCAGCAGGGACCCTTCCTCCTCTGGGAACTGCTTGCTTTCCTGGGTGCCCCATTTCCCAGCCATCTGGAGAGTTGTGGAGAGCAGGCACCTGGGAAGCACTGGAGTAGTGGTGTTACCGGCGGTGAAGCCACACCGGGCTGCAGCAACCTCAATTCCTGCCTCCTCAGGAGAAACAATTTGACTGAGGGGCATAAGGCAGAAGGAGAGACTGAGGCAAGTTTGAGAGCAGGAGTGAAAGTTTGTTAGAAAGCTTTAGAACGATCGAAAGAAAGGAAAGTATACTTGGAAGACGGTCAAGTGGGCAAGTTCAGAGTCAAGTGCATGGTTTGACCTTTAGACGTGGGGTTTTATGCGTTGACCTTTAGACTGGAGTCTTGTGTCCCTTCTCCCCTTCTTCCTTTGGTGTGGGATGTCCGCATGCACAGGGGCCTGCCGGCGCTCGGGAGAGGAGCATGCGCAGTGTGTTTACTGGAGTTGTACGCGTGCTCACTTGAGGCGTTCTTCCCTTACCAGTCGCGTGTTCCTAGAGGGTTATAGACCAGTTAAACTCCGCCGTTTTGCCTCTTAGTGCGCATGCTTGAGCCCACTCACTCACCTGCTGAGATCGTATTGGGAAGCTGCTGACCACCAGTTTTAGGTGTTTTCTATTTACTGGGAGACGGCCTTTCCCTGGTGCTGACTGTGACCAATTATTATTTTAGAGAGACGGTTTATCAACCGCCTGACCATCACCTGATGGCCTTCTGACATTTCTGGTGTGTGTGGGGCGGGGAGCAGGGGGAGCCCGTCTCCTACCCTGTTCATACCTGCACGCTACCTACCCTAACAGTAGTGTCAGAGGCGTGTGAACCAGAACAACTCCATCTTAAATAAGAGCTGGGTAAAATGAGGCTAAAACCTACTGGGCTGCATTTCCAGATGACTGGGGGATTCTAAGTCACAGGATGAGATAGCAGGTCAGCAAAAAATGCAGGTCATAAAGACCTTGCTGATAAAACAGGTTGCAGTAAAGAAGCCAGCCAAAACCCACCAAAACCAAGATGGCCATAAGAGGGATCTCTGGTCGTCCTCACTGCTACACTCCTACCAGTGCCATGACAGTTTACAAATGTCATGCAACGTCAGGAAGTTACCCTATACGGTCTCGGTCTCGGGATCCCTGTCCTTAACAGTAGGAGGCACAAGATTCCAAGTTTGTTTAAATCCCCTTAGGGGACCTCCCAAGCCTTGCAGTGACCTGCCTTGCTGAGGGTGGGAGACCCGGCCCCATATCCTATCACTCGAAGGATCTCATTGTTGGTAACCTCAGGTAGGACCCACCTGTCTGCAAAAAGCAAACAAAACAAAAATTTAACCAGGCTCTCCTTCTGCTTGGGGTGAGGCTTCTGTAGACAGATCCAGGGCAGGTCTTCAAAGGGACAGTTTGAAAGAGGAGTCGTGAGGTCTGCCTTTTCCCAAAGCCTCCTCCCCTGGGGACCTGCAAGGGAAAGGACGGGGAGATTGGATTCCATTGACATTGCATCTGCTTTGTTCTGAAAACTCCCCAGGTAGCTCTGCGGAGCCGGTCGCCTCCCTAAAGCCCCACGCCCAATCTTTTCTCTTCTTTCTCTCTCTCTCTCTTTTTTTTCCTTTTCCCTTTTTATTTTCTTTCTTTCTTTCTTTCTTTTTTTTTTTGAGAGGTCTCCGAGCTAGATGCATTCAAGTCTTTCTGTATCCAACAAGATAACCTCTAAAAAAAACCTGTCTGCCAGGTTTTAAGTATTCCAGTAGAGACACATGCAGAGAAAAACATTTGCAGTGAAATGAGAGCTGTGACTGATGTTTCTGTTCCTTAGATCCTGGGGAAGCAGGAAGATACTCCAAGGAAACATCAGAAACCCAGGAGGCAGACAGAAGAGGATCCTGGCTTCCCCAACAGCCAAACCATAGCACTCACTGCTGTAAACTGGCTTTCTGAGAGCTGATTATTTTCCACATTTGAAAAGTGGCCAAGCTGAGTCAGAAAATCCTCCCGTGAAACAGCTAGCTCACCCAGGGGTAATTCTAAGCGCTGTAGATTCCTCCAAACACCCGTCTTTGCAAACCAAGCAACTTTTCCAGTGTACAATAAGACAATTAAGAGGAACAAAAGCATTCTGGCTCTCTCTTCACTCACCTTTTTCTTTGTCTATGTGATTTCAACATCAAGTTAATTGGCAATTGCGGTTACCATAAAGTGCTTCCTTGCCAGTTTTAGAGTGTCTTTCAAATTGCCCACGTATTTAAAATTGTCTTCTTCTTGGAATATTAAGCCCTGCCTGAAAGCTTTTGTTTCAAATTGTTATTGATTGAATCATTCAGCCTTCAAAGGGAAGGAAATTCTAACACGGGCTACAATGCAGATGAAACTTGAGGCTGTGATGCTAAATGAAATAAGCCAGGCACAAAAGGACAACTAGAGTGTGGTTCTGCTTATTTGAGGTGGTCAACCTAAAAGGAAGAAGCTGAGGCAAAATTAATATAAATAGTTTATTTGAGCCAAGCTTGAGGCTTGCAACCTGGAAGAATAGATTCAAGTTGCCCTGAATATACACCTAGACGTTCTGATTAGCAGCTGTTGCAAGTGGATGTGTTTGTTTAAGACAGGGTCTCACTTTGTCGCCCAGGCTGGAGTGCAGTGGCGTGAACACGGCTCACTCCAGCCTTGACCTCCTAGGCTCATGCGATCTTCTTGCCTCAGCTCCCCAAGTAGCTGGGACTACAGGTGCACACTACCACGCCCAGCTAATTTTTACACTTTTTATAGAGAAGCAGTTTCACGGGGAGTGGATTGATACAAAATTGTTTGTCAGAAATTCTTGCTGTTTACAGAAATAATACTGATTCGTGATTGGCTGTCTCTCGTTAAGCCATAGGGTGTGGGTTGTGGTGTCCAGTGTGGCATTATTAGGTTAACTTATAGTTATGTGTGACAATGGCAAGCAATTTCAATAGATGTATACATAGCTCAAAGCGGGGACTAGGACACGGTTGCCATCTTGTTTTAATGCATTTCTGGGCCTAATAATTTGAAAGTGCTCAAATTCCTCAGATAAAAGTACTTCTCTTTCATGAAAATACTTGGAATAGTCAAACTCATCAAAACAGAAAATAGAACAATGATGCCAGGGCTTGGGGGAGGAGGAAACGAAAAGATGAGGACACTATGCAACTGCTATGTGTATTTTAACACAATCAAAATGATAGAAAGCTGGGTCCAGCGGCACTGGATTACAGTGCCTGTAATCCTAGCACTTTGGGAGGCCGAGGCGGGCAGATTGCTTGAGCCCAGGAGTTGAAGACTAGCCTGAGCAACATGGCAAAATCCCTTCTCTACCAAAAATACTAAAAATATGTCGGGTATAGTGGCATGTGCCTGTAGTCCCAGCCATTCCAGAGGCTGAGGTGGGAGGATAGTTTGAGTCTAGGAGGCGAAGGTTACAGTGAGCAGACATGGCACCACTGCACTCTAACCTGGGTGACAGACAGACCCTGTCTCAAAAAAAAAAAAAAAAGAAAAGAAAAAAAAAGTGAAAATGTGCCATCCCCTCATTATAAAACCATGATGGTTTTATAAAGGGCTGTTCCCCTGCACACACTCTCTTGCCTGCCACCATGTAAGACATGCCTTTGCTCCTCCTTCATCTTCTGCCATGACTGTGAGGCCTTCCCAGCCATGCAGAACTGTGAGTTCATTAGACCTCTTTTTCTTTATAAACTACCCAGTCTCAGGTATTTTCTTCTTAGCGGTATGAAAATGGACTAATACACACACCCAAAGGTATTATGTAATAAATTATAATGGATCTTTCTGGTCCTCCTTGCATGGAAAGATCCAGGAATGACCTCTCCTTTATGAAAACACTGTCAGAGGCATTTGAACCAGAGTGACTCCATCTTGAATAGGGGCTGCGTAAAATGAGGCTGAGACCTACTGGGCTGCATTTCTAGGAAGTTAAGCATTCTAAGTTATAGGATGAGATGAGAGGTCAACACAGGATACAGATCACAAGGACCCAGATGATAAAACATGATCAAGTAAGAAGCTGGCCAAGACCTGGCAAAACCAAGATGGTGATGAAGGTGACCTCTGGTCTCCCTCACTGCTCATTATATGCTAATTATTATGCATTGGCATGCTATAAGACACTCCCACCGTGCTATGACAGTTTACAAATGCCATGGCAATGTCAGGAAGTTACCCTATGTGATCTAAAAAAAGGAGGAGCCCTTAGTTCTGTGAGTTGCCTACCCCTTTCCCAAAAAACTCATGAATAATCCACCCCTTGTTTAGTATATAATCAATGTATTAGACTATTCTCACATTGCTATGAAGAATTTCCCAAGACTGGGCAATTTATAAAGGAAATAGGTTTAATTGACTCAAAGTTCCGCGAGGCTGGGGAGGCCTCAGGAAACTTATAATCATGGCTTAAAAGGAGGCAGGCATGTCTTACATGGTGGCAGGCAAGAGAGCAGGTGCAAGAGAAAGCAGGGAAAACTGCCTTATAAAAGCATCAGATCTCTTGAGAACTCACTCACTATCATGGCAACAGCATGGGTGAGACCGCCCCCATGATTCAATCACCTCCCACCAGGTCCCTCCCTCAACGCATAGGGATTATGGAAACTACAATTCAAGATGAGATTTGGGTGGAGACACAGAACCAAACGATATCAATCCAGAAGTATCTATAAGTATAATCAGCTGAGCAGCCCACACTGCTGCTCTACCTATGGAGTAGCTATTCTTTTATTCATTTACTTTCTTAATAAACTTGCTTTCACTTTATGAACTTGCCCTGAATTCTTTCTTGCATGAGGTTCAAGAATCCTCTCTTAGGGTGTGGATAAGGACCCTTTTCCGGTAACAGTACCAACTAATATCCAGGCCTCTGGGGCCCCTTGCTTCTAGAAAGGTAGTACTTTGGTCTTGCTCTGAGCCCTCTCTGGTTTTTGCTTTCCCTGTTCCTGGACCCAGGGGAAAGAAATAGTGTGTGGGTGGAAAAAGGATGCCTGACGCTGTAGCTGCATTGGAGTTTCCATAAATGTCCTGATAGCACAAAGAGTGGAGCAGCAGAGCACTACAAAGCTAGCAGGCATGGCTGGAACACTACTTGGAAACCAGGAGCCCTACTGCACAGTAGGATGCAGAAATGTCCAAAACAGATGCTGTTTCTACCCATTGGAGCCTATAGTCAGTGTCCCCAGGGACCATGATGAGGTGGAACGAGGCTCTCCAGGAAGCTATGAGTGGTTTTTTTCTCTTTAAAGCAGCAGTAGGGAGAATCCAGAGACTAAAGCCCACAGCCAGCCACTTGTGCTGTCTGTTGAGACTGGAGTTTAGAGTCTTGATAGCTCAATGCAGATACTTTCATTACCAGCTCTGAAACAGTCCCTGTAATCTTCATGAAATTAATCATAGAGGAAGAGAGTGGAGAAATGAAAATAAAGCAAGCTTGCAGCCCATGCAGCATTCATCCTGAGTTCAGCCTACTCTCTGCCCTGCAACCTCATGGTTGTTTGGTGCCTTTTGTCCTAGAAGCACATAGATGTTAGGTTATAGTTCCCCTTAACTGCTCTGGAGACAACAACTTGTACATTAGGAAACATTACATTTTCCCTTTGAGATATTCTTTCACAAATTGGCTTTTCCTATTCCTATAACCATCACTGTAGCCAGGCATGTGCAGAGGTGCATGCTTGGCTATAGTGATAGTGATAGGAATCTATACAGGGGATAAAATTTCACAGCACTACACATGCACACACATTTCACATAAAACCCATGGAAGTAAAATAATGTAATTTAGTGAAGAGTATTTGGTATGGTTTTGCTGTGTCCCTACCCAAATCTCATCTTGAATTTTGAATTGTAGCTCCCATAATTCCCATGCATTGTGGGAGTGACCCAGTGAGAGATCACTGAATTATGGGAGCAGTTTCCCCATACTGTTCTTGTGGAAGTGAATAAGTCTAATGAGACCTGATGGCTCTATAAGGGATTTACCCTTTTGCTTGGCTCTCATTCTCTTTTGCCTGCCACCATGTAAAATATGACTTTCATCTTCCACCGTGATTGTGAGGCTGCCCCAGCCATGTAGAACTGTGAGTCCATTAACCTCTTTTTCTTTATAAATTACCCAGTCTCAGGTACGTCTTTATCAGCAGAAGAAAACAGACTAATACAATATTGTACCAATGTCAGTTGACTGGTTTTGATGGTCTACAATAGTTAAATAAGATGTTATCATTGGGGAAAGCTAAGTGAAGGGTCCACAGGAACTCTATGTATCATTTTTGCAATAATTTGTGTGTCTTAAAAATTATCTTAAAATAAAAAGTTAAAAACACTTAATGAAATGGATGACAGGTCCATTCCCATCCATTTGAATCAGAGAAGAGGAAAATGCCAAATCACTATATTCGAAGATTTGTTCAACTAAAGGGGCAGTGAGTGGATCAGGCCCCTTTGGACTATTGCCAGAGGTGACCAGTGGAAATTGATCCTATAGACTCCTGCATTCACAGGATACATTCAGTCTTCTGATCACTTGAATCAGATCTGGGTCAAATCTAAAGCTCATTGGATGTTTATGATGAACTGATATAGCCAGTTCTCATTATTCACAGCAGTCATTTTATAAAATCACCAAAAACACCAAATTAGCAAAGACTGAACCATTGATCCTACGAGAACTATAAGGTTAGGTTCCTGTGAGCGTCTGGTCACATTTTCATCAAATTATCAATACACAACCTTGTTTTAGGTGTGTTTCTGTTTAAAGGCACATTATTGAATACATATTGTTGACTCTTTCTCATTGAACTCACGGCCAGCAACTCTAACTCCTGCCTGAACACCTGAAGGAAGCATCTCTAACACACATATTTTTTCCGTAAGCAACATCACAGCCTTCTTGCACTTAGGAACACTTGACAGCCCTCCAGCACAATGCTTACGGTCATTTTAAACAGCAAAATTACCAGCAGAAAGAGGCTGCATTTCACAAAAATGAAAAAAGCATGGTGCTCCATAGACCACAACTTGTTTACAGTATGAGCTGAAATAAGAAGGCAGAGCATTGCCTTGTTCAAGCTTAGCCAGAAATGTGCAAACCAGGTGACTCAAATTATTTACTGCTTTAAATGTTCGCTAATAAAGTGCATTGAGTATTAATTTGGGGTTACAAAGAAATTAGAGCAAGTAGCTGAATTTGCAAAGAGAGAATCTGCAAATAATGGAGATTGACTCTACTTGGGTAACCCCCAAAAAACTTTGACCCCTGGCATTTACACCCTTGTGTATACCTTTCTGTTGAACCAGAGTAGCCCTGGGATATGCTTTATCCGACACTATATGGCAGAGGGTGGCTGCACTCACCCCAAGTCTAAGAAGAACTGAAAGCTTCTGCTTTTGTGACACGGGGTAAGTCACCCTCTAACTACCTTGAGACAGCCATATTGTAAGAAGCCTGAATGATCCCTGTGGAGGAGAATCGAGGCCAGGCCAGTCAATAGCCATACTGAGCTCCTGGCCTTCAGACAGCATTCCTCTGCCAGGCCAATGCATGGGGCCATCTTGGGAGTACAATGCTTCAGTCATGCCTAAGATGTTTCTGCTTATGTCCCAGGGAGCAGAGAAGTGCTGTGTCCACCAAACTCTGCCATGTGGCAGAATCCCAAGCAGATGACTGAATGGGCATAATCATAGCCCTTTTTCATCTATTCTTTCTCTACCTGATATACAGCTTGCTTCTAGGAGATGGTTGCCTTGACTTCTAAGACTGTTTACCCAAACCCCACTTGCTTTGAAGTACAAATGTGTGCATTCTCAATACAAGGGATCTCTTCCAAGAATTGAAGAAATAAAACAGGATGCCACCCTTCAGCTCTCTTGAAATTTCTTTAGACCAATGTCAGCCATCAAACAAAAACAGTCACTAGAGGGTCTGTAGTTTTCTAAGACTGTTTGTTGCCATTTTCTACTTTGTTTTTAGCTATGTTTTGCATCTGGGTGAGACTAACATGGGTTATGTGATGGCCCAATATTTATTGTTTACTATTGCTACTCAAGTTATTTCTTACTAGGTTCTCTCCAGGTGAGAAGGAGGCAAATTTTGACGTGATGCAATGTTGAACACTTATTCTGTGACATGAAGGTCAATCAACTCAAAATATATTAGTGATGACAATTCTTCATTTAACACATCTCCCCTCTCAAAGTCCTGAAAGGAATATGACTTGAAATAAATACAAGTACACAGGATTTATAAGTGGAGTCTTCTTGTGTATACATAAAAAAGGGTGGTGAATGCACAAGGTTCTGTGCATCCTCAAGAAACAGCCTCATGTGGCCCCAATGGGTTTACAAAGGGCAGGTCTGGACAGAGCAGCCCCAAATCTGTTAAACAAGAAACAAAACTCCTTAATCACATGGGCGCCACGATGGTGATAACCCATGTATACCTAACTCTCTAGGGTTCCATGATTAGAGGTTCAAACTGGGGAACAAACTAGCATTGCCTTTGGTTGGAATGAATTCTTAAGCTCATTAGTTACATGATAACTCCCAGAAAGTTCTGCCACACATTGGTAGGGTGTCTAGGGATCTTCCGTACAGCCCAGTTCCCAAAATAAGATTGGTAATGATGTCAGAAACCATGTTGCTAAGGGAACCCTGCAGAGGGAGATAAAGAGGAGTTGTTTGAACAAATGCGCCAGAACAGCCAAGTTAATAGATGGCCAGTTTTGCTGGAGACAAAGGAATGAAACAAAGCCACCTGCAATGCGTGGTACCTCAGTGTGGGCAAAGTGGATCAGAGCTGAGTCAGGTTACTGGCAAATTTCTACATATGCCTCAGAAAGAGTGGCCAAAAGGCAAACTCAATATGTGTAAGAATTCTCAGGACAATAACAGCTTAGGTTTCCTCCTATTTCCTTACAAAGCACCTCCTTGCTACTTGTCCTGGGCTCCTTTGAGACACATCACCTGTAGGGGAAAAATACTAACATCAGGCATGCGTTTTTGTTTGATCGCAGTAACTTGGAAAGTTGAATGATTCATTATAAAATTAGAAGAGATAATTAGTAGAGCTGGGTCTTCTGCTCAGGGTCCCACAAGGCTGAAATCAACAGAGCTGCAGTTTTATCTGAGTTTTGGGGTCCTATGCTGAGCTCTCTGGATATTGTCAGGATTCCGTTCTTTGTGATTATAGGAATAAACTGAAAGTGTAACTGTGTGATTAGTTTTATTCTATGCCTCCTGGTGTGAATGGAAAGTGATTCCTGTCAGGAGAACTTGCTTTCTACCAGTTTCACACATTGCCTGGGTCAGAACTATTCATTTGGAGCAGAGTAAACAATAATTCTCAGTTTGTTGTTGCCAGTAAAGCAGATGCAAGAAACGGGCAGGACACTGCCTAGCAACTTCAGGAATAAAATTATGCAGTTAGTAGAACTGGGCTGTGGGAACCCATAATCTAGCTTAGCCCTCCTAAGACTATAAATGCCTCTTGGGAGGTATATGGGAGGAACAGAATGGACGGTGATTCCTTGCACTTTGGTATCCTAGAATACTCCTGTCTTAATCCATTCAGGCTGCTATAACAAACTAGTATAGTCTGGATGGTTTAAACCACAGACATTTATTGCTGGCAGTTCTGGAGGCTGAAACTCCAAGATCAATCTGTGTCTGGTGGGGACCTGCTTCCTGGTTCATAGATGGTGCCTTCTTGCCATATTTTCAGATGGTGGAAAGAGGCAAGGGAGCTCTCTGTGGTCTCTTTTAGAAGGATGCTAATCCTATTCATGACGCTCCACCCTCATGACCTATTCACCTCCTAAAAACCACCTCCTAATACCATCACCTTGGGAGTTAAGATTCAACCTGTGCATTTTAGAGGGACACATTTAGTCAATAGCAACTAAGTTTCCCCTGTAAATAAAGTGGCCATTGGAGAGTGGGTGAGCCTTTCAGAAACTTTTCCAAGCAGCTGCGTGGGAGTATTCAGCAAGGCATTTTGATATGAAATATTTAATCTTTCTTCTAAGTGAGATTCCAATTTGTTAGACTATCACCGTAGATAGTAAATACTAACAAAGCATCTCCTCCACACAAAGGCGTTCATTTGATAGCTGGAGCATGTGACTCATGGCCAGGTTTTTCCACCCATGGACAGCCTTCTAAGGAAGGACTCACTGCTCATTTCACATCAGAAATGAGCAGTGTATTAGTTATCTGTAGCTTCATAACAAACAATCAGTCTTTGTCACTTAACACAACATACACTTACAATCTCACGCCATTTCCAGGCACAGTAGGACTAGGTATTCAGCTTAGGGTCCCACAAGACTGAAATCAACAGAGCTGCCATCTTATCTGAGTTTTGGGATCCTCTCCTGAGCTCTCTGGCTACTATCAGGATTCAATTATTTGTGGTTATAGGAATGAAGCCATCAGTCCATTTCCTGCCATATGGCTCTCTTCATCATGTGGTAATTTGCTTCTTCAAGGCCAAAAGGAAAATGTTTTTGTTGTTTGAAATCTATCTGGCTTCTCCTGTCCTTGGCCTACAGAGGCACTTATAAAGGATTCGCCTGATTACATCAGGCCTACCCAGAATAATCTCCTTTTTATTAATATAAAGTCACCTAATGAGAGACTTCAGTTACTTTGTTTTTCTTTTTGATTTGTTTTCTGTTTGTTTGAGTTTCTTTTTTTTTTTATTTTTTTAGATGGAGTTTTGCTCTTGTGGCCCAGGCGCAATCTCAGCTCACTGCAACCCACCTCCCGGGTTCAAGCGATTCTCCTGCCTCTGCCTCCGCCTCATGAGTAGCTGGGATTACAGGCACCCACCACCACTCCCAGCTAATGTTTTTGTATTTTTAGTAAAAACGGGGTTTCGCCATGTTGGCCAGGCTGGTCTCAAATTCCTGACCTCAGGTGATCTGCCCGCCTCAGCCTCCCAAAGTGCTGGGATTACAGGCGTGAGCCAACACACCTGGCGGAGACCTCAGTTACTTTGTATAAAATACCTTCACCTTTACCATATAATATAACCTAAATACAGGAGTGACGTTCATGCTATTTCACAGTCCTACCCACACTCAAGGGGAGAAGAGTACACAGGGTGTTTGCATTGAAGGCAAGAATCTTGAGATCATTTTATTTTGCTTTCATTTTAGATTCAGAAGGTGCATGTGCAGTTTTGTTACGAGGGTATATCATGTAATGCCTCGGTTTGGGCTTCTATTGAATCCACCACTTAAATAGTGAACTTAGTGCCCAATAGGAAGTTTTTCAGCCCTTGTTCCCTCCCTTTATCACCCCTTTTGCAGTCCCCAGTGTCCATTGTTTCTATCTTTATGCCCATGTGTATTCACTGTTTAGCTCTCACTTATAAGGGAGAACACGTGGTATTTGATTTTCTGTTTCCGCATTAATTCATTTAGGATAATGGCCACCAGCTACATTCATGTTGCTGCAAAAAACATGATTTTGCTCTTTTTTATGGCTGCATAGTATTCCGTGGTGTACATGTACCACTTTTTTTTAATCCAATCTACCATGATGGACACTTATGTTGGTTCCACGACTTTGCTATTGTGAATGGTGCTGTGATAAACACACGAGTGTGTGTGTCTTTTCAATATAATGATTTCTTTCCCTTTGAGTGGATACCCAATAGTGGGATTGCTGAGTCAAATGGTAGTTCTATTTTTAGTTTTTTGAGAAATCTCCATACTGTTTTCCATAGAGGTGGTACTAACTTACATTCCCACCAGCAGGGTATAAGAGTTTGTTTTCTCTGCAACCTTGCCAGCATCTGTTATTTTCTGACTTTTTAATAATGGTCATCCTATTTCATTTTGGTGTTAATTTGCATTTCTCTGATAACTAGTGATGGTGAGCATTTTTTCATTATTTTTTGTTCACTTGTATGTTTTCTTTTAAGAAGTGTGAGACTGACCAGGCACGGTGGCTCATGCTTGGAATCTCAGCACTTTGGGAGGCCAAGGCGGGCGGTACCTGAGGTCAGGAGCCTGCCCAACATGGTGAAACACTGTCTCTACAAAAATACAAAAATTAGCCGGGTGTGGTGGCAGGCGCCTGTAATCCCAGCTACTTGGGAGGTTGAGGCAGGAGAATCGCTTGAACCCTGGGGGCGGAGGTTGCAGTGAGCTGAGGTTGTGTCATTGCACTCCAGCCTGGGCAACATAGCAAGATTCTGTCTCAATAAATAAATAAATAAATAATAAAAACACAAAAATTAATTGGGCATGGTGGCGCACGCCTATAGTCCCAGCTACCTGGGACTGAGGCAGGAGAATCACTTGAAACGGGGAGGTAGAGGTGGCAGTGAGTCAAGATCACCCCAATCATCCCACTGCATGCCAGCCTGGGTAACAGAGTGAGACTCTGCCTCAAAAAAACCAAAAAAACAAAAACAAAAACAAACACACACACACACACACACAAAACAAAACAAAAAAACAAAAACCTATGGGCAGAGATAAAAGAGCCTTGGGCCTCCTTATTAATTTTCCTTTTCTAAACTCATGGCAGGTCCACTGACACCAGCCTTCCTGCCTGTCAATTGCCTATAAGTTAAAAAGCAGATCCCTGCAGTCGACAGGACTTTCTCCAAAGAGAAGCCCTAGGATCTCTGCCCCAGATCTTTCTTTGAGAACAGAAAGAAAACAAACCTCAGGCAACTGTCTAGAGTTGAGGCACTCAACATACAAGCAGGAAGTAAAAGCCCCACACTGACAGGAACACCAGCTCCCTTCATAACTTTAAGTGTGATCCCATTTACACTGGGATGTGAACTGAACTAGAACGGAATCAGCTCAGTAAGTTTGATCAAGACAATCGCATCCCAAGCAGCCACTGGAAAACAGATGATAAAGTCTCTGTGGTTGCAGTTTGACCATCTTTTCTTCCTGAAGAAATATGAAAGTCCTTTTTTTTTCAGTTGGATTAGATTGGATTCCCTTTGTATCCCTCAAGGAACTCTCTCAGTACAGGCTGAGGAAGGTCAGAGAAGAGAATCCCATCGTCATAATTCCACAGAGAAAGGCCGAGTTTCAGGACGTCTTCAGGTGAAGGATGTCTAGTGTGGTGTGGATTTCAGGCTCTTACAAAGTGATGTGGGCAAACCCCAATACGTGTCTCTTTCCTCTTCCTACACCCCTTCCTACTACTAATCTAATTAACCCATCTCTCTTCCTCCCACTATGAGCTTCACCTCTTCCTTCTTCCACTCTGCAGTAGACTCCTAACTGCGTAGCTAATGTCTCCTCTCCACGTTGTCCATATTATCAGGAGTTTCATCTTGTTTTAGGTGGTCATCAGTTTAAAGGCTACAACCACAGCTTCCCCCATTGCTACAGGATTCCTTTTTTTTTTGTTTCTTCTTTTTTTTTTTTTTTTTTTTTGTGACAGAGTCTCACTCTGTCACCCAGGCTGGAGTGCAATGGCGTGATCTTGGCTCACTGCAACCTCCGCCTCCCGGGTTCAAGAAATTCTCCTGCCTCAGCCTCCCTAGTAGCTGGGATTACAGGTACTCTCCATCATGCCCGGCTATTTTTTGTATTTTTGTAGAGATGGGGTTTCACCATGTTATCCAAGCTGGTCTCGAACTCCTGACCTCAGGTGATCCGCCCACCTTGGCCTCCCACAGTGCTGGGATTACATGCGTGAGCCACCGCGCCTGGCCAACTACGGGATTTCTAATGGAGACTCTTGGGTGAAGCCTCCATGAAAGCTATGAGAAATGGAGTGCATTTGGAGATTTCTGAAAAACCTTAAAACAGAACTACTATTCAACCTAGCAATTCTATTACTGGGTATATAATCAAAGAAAATAAGTCCTTCTACCAAAAAGACATGTGCACTCACATGTTCATCGCAGCACTCTTCACAATAGCAAAGACATGGAATCAACCTAGGTGCCTGTCAATGGTGGATTGGATAAAGAAAATGTGGTACTTATGACCAGGTGCGGTGGCTCACGCCTGTAATCCCAGCACTTCAGGAGGCCGAGGGGGGTGGATCATGAGGTCAAGAGTTCGAGACCAGCCTGGCCAATATGGTGAAACCCTATCTCTACATCTCTACTAAAGATACAAAAAATTAGCTGGGTGTGGCGGCGTGTGCCTGTAATTCTAGCTCTTGGGAGGCTGAGGCAGGAGAATTGCTTGAACACAGGAGGCCCAGGTTGCAGTGAGCCAAGATCGCGCTACTGCACTCCAGCCTGGCAACAGAGCAAGACTCCATCTCAAAAGAAAAAAAAAAGAAAGAAAAAAAGAAAGAAAAAGGAAAAAAGAAAATGTGGCAATTACACATCCCGGAATACCTCGCCACCGCCAAAAATAAAATCATGTTTTTGCAGCAACGTGGATGTGCCTGGAGGCCATCATCCTAGGCAAATTAACGTATGTTCTCATTTATAAGTGGGAGCTAAATATTGGGTACTCATGGACATAAAGATGGGGACAAGAGACACTGGGAACTACCAGGGGCTAGGAGAGAGGGGAGAAGGGTTGAAAAAGTAACTATCGGGTAGTATGCTCAGTATCTGGGTGATGGGATCATCTGTCCCCCAAACAAACTTCAGCATCATACAATACACCCATGGAACGAACTGGCACGTGTGCCCCCTGAAGCTAAAATAAAAGTTGAAATTATGTAAAAAAAGTAAATGGAGTACTTTTTGTGTCCTCCCTCTCTTGCATCTTGGACATGATGTCTAGGGCTTAAGGCGCTATCTTGAAATATGAACTGATAGAAATGTAGCTCAGAGACAGACGAGTGGAGGAGAAAGACAAAAGTATCCTGGTCCCTGAGAACCATGTAACATAGACTCTGGCCTGCTCTCTTCAAAACTACTCCAAAATAAACCTCTGCCTTGTTGAAGCTTGTTGGGTTTTCTTTGATATGTGGGTGAATCTACTCTTAATAGACACCCAATCTTCATTGGAAAAATAGAGTTCTTTCCATCCCCGTGACCCACCTTTGACTTCTTACAAGCAGGAAAATTAGATTAAAGGAATATGGAGAAGGATTAGGCAAGAAAAAAGATGAAAGGATATGGAGAAGAAGGATAAATAATTTTGGTGAAAAATCCAAGTACAATGGATAGATTTTTTCATATTTTAATTTTATTTACAATCAGTACCAACATTACACTTTCTGCTTTGTGCAAATACCATGCCATTTGTCAGCTCCACAGCAAGGAGACAGAAATCATTACTTACTTATAATACCTAATTGTGGAAACAGCTCTCTCTTAGCAATTATACAGAGCATTGTGTTGAAGCCTGGTTTGATCCATCCCCACTTCTTCCTGGGAGAAATTCAATTTCCCATACATTTCAAAGGAAAGCACATATCAAGAGAAATTATTTGTTATCCATTTAGAGTCTGGCTATTCTCAGCTCCAGGGAAGGATTGCAAAGACAAGGAAAGTCCTCAAGAGGAAGATTAATTTTTTTATATGTATTGTGAATATCCCCTGAGCATGATGAAGGAGGAAGGGCAAAGCAGGCATATTTCATAAACGCTCCCTGAGTGATTCTGATAGAGCACCACTCTTCTCCTATCCTTTACCTACTGATGTAGTTTGGGTATTTCTCCCCTTCAGATCTCATGTTGAAATGTGATCCTCAGTGTTGGTAGGGGGCCTGGTGAAATGTGTTTGGGTCATGGGGCAGATCATTCACGAGTGACTTGATGGCGACTTTTTGGTAATGGGTGAGTTCTCTGGTCTATTTGTTCCCAGATGATCTTGTTGTTAAAAAGAGCCTAGTACATCCTCTCCTCTCTCTCTTGCTTCTTCTCTCACTATGTGATCTCTACACAGGCCAGCTGCCTTTCCTTTTCCACCATGAGTGGAAGCTTCCTGAAGCCCTCACTAGAAGCAGATGCTGGTGCCATGCTTTTTGTAAAGCCTGCAGAACCATGAGCCAAATAACCCACTTTTCTTTATGAATTACCCGGCCTCGGGTATTCCATCACAGCAACACGAAATGGACTTAGACACCTACTAAGAGCCATAGCCCTGGCGAACTGGAAAGGCATCATCTCTCTTAGGCAATATGCATTAGGGCAAATGGTATATCCATGTTATCGTTTTGTTTTCTGTTTTTATTTTGCTACTTTACTTTTCTTTTCATTTAATTTTAGAATCAGAATGAGTCCATGTGACCTTTCTGCAAAGAAAATCTTCTACTCCCACATTCAGCCTGAGCACTGAGACATGAGAAGACAGGAGGATTGCTTAAGCCCAGGAGTTCAAGACCAATCTGGGCAACATGGTGAGAACCCATCTCTACAATTTTTTTTTAAATTACCTGTGCATGGTGGTGTGTGCCTGTAGTCCCAGCTACTCAAGAGGCCGAGGCAAGAGGATCGCTTGAGCCCAGGAGGTAGAGGCTACAGTGAGCTATGCTCGTGCCGCTGCACTCCAGCCTGGGTGACAGAGTGAGACCCTGTCTCTAAAAAAAACAAAGCTTATCCTTGTTTAGTACTGATGAAGATCACCATGGTGACAAGGTGGGTTTAGGGAGTTGGAGGGGGGGACTTCTATAAATAGAATCCGAAATCTAAAAATTATTGATTATCGGTCTTTCTTTTTTTATGTTGTATAAAGGGCCTATATGATACTGCAATTTCCAGCAGGTCTGTACATGTCACGAGTCACTGTCCAGTCAAGGGAGGCTTGCCTTGAGTCAGGGGTCCAGCCCCAATCCTTTGAGCTATCCCTGAGTGTTAGAGGTTGGGGACAGGATCATACAATAGGTAATAGGATAGGGAAGGTTGGCATTTTCCCTGTTGGAGGTGAGATGTCTTTTCACATCTCACACAGCTGCATGTGTATCTCATGCAGCTCCCAACTGAATCCCCTGCAGGGATAATTGCCTTGGAGCTGGTTGGTTCAAGGAGAATTGAACAAGCCAGGCGTGGTGGGTCACGCCTGTAATCCCAGCACTTTGGGAGGCTGAGGTAGGTAGAATACCTGAGGTCAGGAGTTTGAAACCAGCCTGACCAACATGGCGAAACCCCATCTCTATTAAAAATACAAAAATTAGCTGGGCGT
The DNA here is from genome assembly GCF_037993035.2 of Macaca fascicularis. Lineage (NCBI taxonomy): Eukaryota > Metazoa > Chordata > Mammalia > Primates > Cercopithecidae > Macaca > Macaca fascicularis. Next base: position 3,507,255 of record NC_088395.1, on the reverse strand, counting down.
GGAGGCGGGTGCCTGTAATTCTAGCTATTTGGGAGGTTGAGGCAGGAGAATCGCTTGAACCCTGGAGGCAGAGGTTGCAGTGAGCCGAGATCACACCATTGCACTCCAGCCTGGGTGACAGAGCGAGACTCTGTCTCAAAAAAAAAAAAAAAAGGAGAATTGAACAATGTATTTTAGTCAAACATACTTTGGCTTTATCCAAATTTTCATTACTGCTGCTTCTACAAATACTCTGTGTTGATTCCAATATGCATACTTACAGATTTAGTAATTTTTGAAACTGTCCCTGTAATCTGTTTGCTAATACAAATACCTGCCAGGTGAGTTACCTTGATTTTTGTCCTCTGTACACTAAGGACCAGATAGGGAAGTGGGAATCGTCTTGCAACTCATAGATGGATAATGGCCAGAAAAAAATTGCATTCTATAGGTTCACCCATAGAGACAGAGGGCAGATGAATTATTGCCAGGGGCTAAGGGAAGGGGGAAAGAAGTGGGACTAATTAATGGTAATGGTATGAGGACTCCTTTTATGGTGATAAAAATGTTTTGGAACTAGATAGAGATGATTGTTGCCCAACATTGTGAATGTACAACATGCTACTAAATCGTATTCTTTAAAATCATTCTATATTAGGTGAATACATACATATTTTTTAAAAAGAAAGAAATTACATTCTAAATCCCAAAATTTTGATAGGAAGAGGCACATATTAAGCATAAAGCCATTAACATTTTGCTTCACCATATTTCCCCTGTCTCCTTGAGTCATTTGTAAATTCAATATGCTGTTAAGTGGCAGACGGGATAACAGACCCCAAAACAGTGGGGCTTGGGGAGGAGCCAAGGATCTCCATCTGGCCCACTGGCAAAAAAGTCAACAATGGGCAAAGAGTCCAAGGGCTGGCTCAGTCAGAAATCAGTGTCACTTCCCAACAAAGGTACCTAAATTCTCAGAGCCTTTGAACCAGAGCAACTTCATCTTGAATAGTAGCTGTACAAAATGAGGCTGAGACTTACTGGGCTGCATTCCCAGATGGTTAAGGCATTCTAAATCTAAGGATGAGACAGAAGGTCGGCACAAGATACAGGTCATAAGAACCTTACTGATAAAACAGGTTGCAGTAAAGAAGCCAGCCAAATCCCACCAAAACCAAGATGGTGATGAGAGTGACCTCTGGTGGTCCTCACGGCTACACTCCCACCAGCGCCATAACAGTTACAAAATCCATGGCAACATAAGAAAGCTACCCTATATGGTCTAAAAAGGGGAGGCATGAATAATCCACCCCTTGTTTAGCATATCATCAAGAAATAACCATAAAAATGCGTAACCAGCAGCCCTTGGGGCTGTTCTGTCTATGGAGTAGCCATTCTTTTATTCCTTCACACTCTTAATAAACTCGCTTTTGCTTTGCACTGTGGACTTGCCCTGAATTCTTTCTTGCGTGAAATCCAAGAACCCTCTGTTGAGGTCTGAATCAGGACACCTTTCCTGTAACAAAATGAATGAAGATGAGCCATGGCAAAGACTGTCTACTTTCCGTTCCTTGTTGCATAGTGATACCATTGATTTACCATTATGGAACCACATAATGCAATGCAACTCTCCGATGATGCTTTTCAACCCGGTCACATTTTTATGTAGACTAAAAATTAAAAACAGACAAAAGGCAAAACTATAGAAAAAGTAAAAAAGATCACTGTCAGTGTCCTGGGGGAGAGAGAGGAGGAGGAACACAGGAAGCATAGGGGATTTTGAGGACAGTGAAACTATTCTGTATGATGTATCTGCAGATACTATTCCGTATCTACAAGTCAGTCTCTATTTGTCAAAACCCATAGAACTGCACAGCACAAACAGTGAGCCCTCACGGAGCTTGTGGACTCTGGTGAATGATAATGTCCCACTGTCAGCTCATCAACTGTAATATGTGTACCACACTAATGCAGGGTGTCAATCATGGGGCAAACTTTGTTGTATATACAGGCAAGTGGGTCTAGGGGAACCCTAAACTTTCTACTCAGTTTTTTAATAAACCTGGAACTGCCCCAAAAGCAAAGGCTATTCATTAAAAAAGAATAGAATAAGGGCCTTTGCAGCAACTTGGATGGACTTGGAAGCCATTATTCTAAGCGAAGTAAGTAGGGGATGAAAGGCAAATATCCATGATATAGTATGTTCTCACTTATAACTAGGAGCTAAGCCATGAGGATGCACAGGCATAAGAGTGATATAATGAACTTTGGGGACTTGGGGGGAACGGGGGAAGGGGGCAAGGGATAAAACACTACATATCGGGTATAGTGTATACTGCTCAGGTGACAGGTGCAAGAAAATCTCAGAAATTATTAATACTGCTGAAGAACTTATCCACATAGCAAAAAAACTACCTGTCCCCAAAAACTGTTGAAACAAAATTTAAAAAAAACGAAAAACAAAGCTAAAAAAATTAACTAAATAAAATAGACAAAAGGAAAACCACCCACCTTGCCCCTGCAGGAGTTGCCCCTGCAACGCCTTTCATTATAAGCATTACAGAACAAATTTAAAAAGATGATTGAAAAAATGCAGGGATGGTCGGGCGCGGTGGCTCACACCTGTAATCCCAGCAATTTGGGAGGCCAAGGCAGGTGGATCACTTAAGGTCAGGAGTTCAATAGACCAGCCTCACCTCTCGAACATGGCAAAACCCTGTCTTTACTAAAAATACAAAAATTTGCCAGGCATGGTGACACATGTCTGTAATCCCAGCTACTCGGGAGGTTGAGACAGGAGAATCACTTGAACCTGGGAGGTGGAGTTTCCAGCGAGCCAAGATTGGGCAGCTGCACTCCAGTCTGGACAACAGAGCAAGACTCTGTCAAAAAAAAAAAAAAAGAAAGAAAGAGAGAGAGAGAGAGAGAGAAAGAAAGAAAGAAAGAAAGAAAGAAAGAAAGAAAGAAAGAAAGAAGGAAGGAAGGAAGGAAGGAAGGAAGGAAGGAAGGAAGGAAGGAAGGAAGGAAAGAAAGAAAGAAAGAAAGAAAGAAAGAAAGAAAGAAAGAAAGAAAGAAAGAAAGAAAGAAAGGAAGGAAGGAAGAAGGGAAGAAGGAAGGAAGGAAGGAAGGAACGAAGGAAGGAAGGAAGGAAGGAAGAAAGTGCAGGGAGTCATTATATTTTTAGTGAAACCAATGATGATGATAATAATAATAGGCTGGGTGTGGTGACTCATGCCTGTAATCCCAGAACTTTGGAAAGCTGAGACAGGAGGATCGGTTGAGCCCAGTAGTTCAAGATTAGTCTGGGCAACATAGGGAGATCCCATCTCTATAAAATATTTTTAAAAACTAGCTAGGCAGGCCAGGCGGGGTGGCTCACGCCTATAATCCCAGCATTTGGGAGACCGAGGTGGGCAGATCACGAGGTCAGGAGCTCGAGACCAGCCTGGCCAACATAGTGAAACCCTGTCTCTACTAAAAATACAAAAAATTAGTTGGGCGTGATGGCAGGCGCCTTTAATCCCAGCTACTTGGGAGGCTGAGGCAGGAAAATCTCTTGAACCTGGGAGGCGGAGGTTGCAGTGCGCCAAGATCGTACCATTGCACTCCAGCCTGGGTGACAGGGCGAGACTGTCTTAAAAAATAATAATAATAATGATAAGTAAAAAAAAAAAAAAAAAAAAAAAAATTAGCTAGGCATGGTGCCTGTGGTTCCAGCTACTCAGAAGGCTGAATAAGGAGGATCACTTGACCCTAGGAGGTTGACACTGCAGTGAACCATCATTTGCTCCACTGCACTTCAGCCTGAGAGATGGAATGAGACCCTGTCTCAAAAATAATAAAAATAAGAATAAGAGCACATGTGACCTTAATTGGTGACTGCATATTTCAGCTCTGGGATTCGGGGGTCTCCTGCAAGAGCCAGGCTGGAATTCATCCTGCTGATGGAGTGATCCTTCTGGATAGGTTACATATTTGAGCACATTCCCATCTGCTTGAGATTTTCTGCTTTTGCCTACAAATTATGATTTTCCTGCTTATGGCCATGACACAGAAATTAACATATCAGATGCTTGAAGTTTGAGGCCAATGTTAAAAATAAATTGACATCCTTAGAGGGGATATCTCTTGGCAAATATGTTATTTATGGTTCTGCAAATGCTGATATTTCTAAATATCATCCACTTTGTTTTTTACATTAAAGTCTTCATGAACTTTAAAAGAAAACATGCTTAGCAAAAATGTCCTTAAATTTCATCAATGCATACTGACTGGTTTTTCCTATATTTTAAGAAAAGATCCAATTTTAATATTTTTTTCTAAGCATGGTAACTTTTTTTTTTTTTTTAGATGGAGTCTCACTCTGTTGCCCAGGCTGGAGTGCAATGGTGTGATCTCTGCTCACTGAAACCTCTACCTCCCGGGTTCAAGCGATTCTCCCACGCCAGCCTCCTGAGGAGCTGGACTTGCAGGTGCGTGCCACCACGCCCGGCTAATTTTTGTATTTTTAGTAGAAATGGGGTTTCACCATGTTGGCCAGACTGGTCTCAAGCTTCTGACTTCAAGTTATCTGCCCACCTCAGCCTCCCACAGTGCTGGGATTACAGGCGTGAGCCACCGTGCCTGGCCAACTATTAAACCAAATTCATGAGCCAGCAAGATGGAGCCAGGCACGGTGGCTCACGCCTGTAATCCCAGCACTCCGGGCGGCTGAGGTGGGAGGACGGCTTGAGCCCAGGAGTTTGAGACCACTCTGGGTGACATGGTGAAACCCTGTCTCTATAATAAAATAATAATAATGATAAAATTTTAAAATAACAATAATAAGAATAATAAGCAATATTTGTTTAAAATGATTAGACATCCCAAACCAATCTTCTTTATCTCTACACATCGTCAGCCAAATGCAGGTTTTTAGCTACAATATAAACGTATATTTTTAAGGCCAAATTCCCACTTTTCAAGCCCAAAGCCAGCACACTACTCCGGACGTTTTGAAGAAGTTGGCAGCTAGTGTTTTCGTTTTGTAATGCCATAAGCTCCTGCCTAACCACATTCCAAAATACCCAGTCATTGTTTGGTTGGGGGAAAGCGTCTACTTTCTAAAATGTATTATAGAGTTTTTAAGGGACTGACTGTTTTTCCTGCTGATTTATGGCCCTTTAAAACCTCTTCATCCTCTCTGGCACTATTAAACCAAATTCATGAGCCAGCAAGATGGTGTCAAACACAAAACTCCCTGAGATTCATAATTGACAGTCAACTGGGAGACCGCACCTCAGAAAGTAATAGTTCACGTGACACTAACATTTTAAAACAAGGAAAATGTAGAAAACATTGCTTGCCTTTTATATCTTCTCACGACTTTCAGTCTGGGGCAGGTTCGAGCAAGTTCAGTCAAAGAAAAACATTTGTTGCAAAGTTGTTTTCAATCCTCTCATGTCATTTATCATAGCTGAAAAAAAATTCAGTTATAGAGTTGAGGCCTGCTTCATCACAACTTAAACCTTTGTGCTTCAAAGGACACCATCAAGAAAACAATGACAACCACGGCGGGGAGAAAATGTTCGCAAATCATGTACCCGATTAGAGACTTGTGTCCACAATATAGAAATCATCCTTTTCACTCAACAATAAAATTACTTTTAAAATTCAATTTACAAGTGGGTAGGGGCTGGGCGCAGTGGCTCACACCTGTAATCCCAGCCTCCTTTGGGAGGCTGAGACGGGCACATCACCTGAGGTCAGGAGTTTGAGACCAGCCTGGCCAACATGATGAAACCCCATCTCCACAAAAATACAAAAATTATCCAGGTGTAGGGGCACGTGACTGTAGTCTATGCAAGGAGGGAGGCTGATACAGGAGAATAGCTTGAATCTGGGAGGCAGAGGTTGTAGTGAGCCAAGGTCACGCAACTGCACTCCAGCCTGGATGATAGAGCGAGACTGTCTCTCAAAGAAAAAAAAAAAGTGGGTAAGGCTAGGCTCAGTGACTTATGCCTGTAATCCCAACATTTTGGGAGGTTGAGGTAGGTGAATCACTTGAGGTCAGGAGTTCAGGACCAGCCTGTCCAACATGGTGAAACTCCATCTCTACTAAAAATACAAAAATTTAGCTGGGCGTCATGGCACACACCTGTAATCCCAGCTACTTGGGAGGCTGAGGTATGAGAATTGCTTGAGCCTGGGAGAAGGAGGTTGCAGTGAGCTGAGATCATGCCACTGCACTCCAGCCTGGGCAACAGAGCAAGACTCTCTCAGAAAAAAATAAAAAAAAAAATAAAAACATAAGTGGGCAAAGGATTTGAATTGTACATCCCTCCAAAAAAGATATACAAGTGACCAATAAACACATGGAAAGACACTCAATGTCATTAGCCATCAAAGATATGCAAATTCAAGACACCATCAGAATGCTTACACAGCACTGGTAGGAATGTAAATTAGTTCAGCCCTTGCAGAAAGCAGTTTGGAGATTTCCCAAAGAACTAAAACTAGAACTACCTCTTGATCCAGCAATTGCATGACTGGATATCTATCTAAAGGAAAAGTAACCATTCTACCAAAAGACACCTGCACTCATATGTTTCTAGCAGTACTAGTCACAGTAACAAAGACATGGAATCAACCCAGGTGCCCATCAATAGTGGATAAAGAAGATGTGGTACATGTATACCATGGAATTCTACACAGCCATAAAAAAGAATGAAATCATGCCCTTTGCAGCAACATGGATGGAGCTGGAGGCCATTATTCTAAGTGAACTAACATAGGAACAGAAAATCAAACATTGCATGTTCTTACTTATAAGTGGGAGCTAAACATAGGATACTTGCAGACATAAAGATGGGAAAAGTAGACCCTGGGGACTCCTACAAGGGGGACAAAGGGGGAACAAGGGTTGAAAAACTAACCGTTGAGTACTATGTGGCTGACAGGCTCAACAGAAGCCCGAACCTCAGCATCATGTGATATATCCGTGTAACAAACCTGTACATGTACCCCTAAATCTAAAATTTTTCTTAAAAACCTACCATCAGATTGACTTCATACCCGCTAGGATGGCTAGCGTCAAAGTCAGATAATAAGAAGTGCTGGTGAGTGTGTGGAGAAATTGGAACCCTCCTAGAGTGGTGGTGAGAATGTAAGATGGTGCAGCTGCTATGGAAAACAGTCAGATGGCTCCTGAAAATTTGGGTTCTTCATAATTTTTAAGGATATAAAGGGGTCCTGAGACTAAAATGTGAGACCCACTCCTTAATGAAAATATTTTCTCATATATAACTTGTATTTGTTGAATTCTTTTCAATTGTTGTATTCAAGTAACATAAGAGACATCATCTCTCTACAGAGAAGTTGATTTTTGTCTTTATTTTCTCTCTGAAGCCAATGAGAAAGACACATAGAGCCTCCTGTAGTAGCCACTGAATTATAAGAGACAAGATAAAACCCAAATGATGGCAGCATGAAACAGACAAACTGAACACACTCGTTTGCTAACATGGAGTTAAAGCTACTTGTAAGCCGATTTAATGCTTTCCTTTGCCATATTGTATGCTACAACGTCAACTCTGAGATCTAAACTGGCTCTAACTCTATTCAATACTATGTACTAATGATACGTAAGGCAGGGGTCTGTTTTTTATGAATAAAGTTTTATGGGAACACAGGTGTTCCTGTTCATTTAAGTATTGTCTATGTCTGTTTTCCACTTCCTCAACAGAGTTGACCTGTTGCTACAAAGACTGCATGGTCTGCAAAGCCAAGAATACTTAGCATGTAGGCCTTTACAGAGAAAGTTTGCCAAACTCTGCTAAATGACATGAATTGGACCCAGGTTTTACAGAAATTGCAAGGGTAAGCTTGCAGGAAAGAGAAACAAAAAGTAGAAATGGGCAGATGTGGGTTCAGGGGGACTTGCAATTCTGGGGTGAGGTCACTGGCCAAAGAGGCTTGCACAGCTCTGAAGCCACACCAGGTCTGGTTTTGGTATGTCAGAACACAGTCTGCTGCATGGGGCTGAGAGACCGAAAATACAAACAGACAATGGCTCGACCATGTCTAAATAGAGAATCCCGACCCAAGATCTACAGCAATTAGCCTAGAAATCCATCCACTGCCTGAGCCTGCTAGCTGCCAGTCATGCTTGTAGTAAGTCAGACCACTGTCTCTAGTAACAGTCCAGGAAGCCAAACAATAACCCCTGTAATCATTGGCCCCAAATGACCATGACTTGTTTAATAACTGACAGTGTTCCTAATTTTTGTCCCACTTCTAAATTAGGACCAACAAGAGAGAGCCACACATGCACTTGTAACCAATAACATGGAATGTCCTGCCTGTAGTGAGCCTCCTACAGCTCCCTGTGCCAGCCACCTCCAGTCAGGGCACACCTGAAGCCTCCCCTTTTCTCCTCTATGAAGCTGTCCTGCTTCTCTGCTTGCCTGTGAGTCTCTGCCAAATGCTCTTTAGTAGATGAATAGTAGGTAGATGGATGAATAGATATTGAATGGATAGAGAAATGAATCATGGATAGATTGATTGATGGATGGATGGATGGATGCATAGCTAATGGATGATTGGATGAACAGGAAATGATGAAAGAATGTATGGATGATGAATGAATAGATGATGTGTAAATTAATGTATGGATGGATGAATATAAAATGGATTGATGATGGACGGATGAATAGATGGATGGAAAAATAGAGATATGGATGGATGAGTGATAGAAAGATTGATAAATTGATGGGTGAATAATGAATGGATAGATAGATGGATGAATTGATAGATGGATGATTGATGGATGAATTGATAAATATATAATGGATGAATGGGTAGATGATGGATGAATGGATGGATGGGTGGATGGGTGTGTGGATGGATAGATTGATGTATGGGTGGGTAGATGGGTGAGGGATGGAGGGAGGGATAAATGGATGGTGGGTGGACTGATGGATGGATGGATGATGGACAAATGAATAGATAATGTATAAACAGATGGATGATGAATAAATCAATGGGTGGATAGATAAATAGATAATGTATAAATGGATGGATAGATGGGTATATAACAGGTGGACAAACGGATGAATAGATGGATGGATGGATGGAAATATAATGGGTGGGTGGATGAATATTTAATGGATGAATGAATGAATGGATGGATGGTAGATGGATTGATGGATTGATGGATGGATGGATGGGTGGATTGATAGATGGATATATAATGTATGCATGAATGGATGAATAGATGGAAAAATGGATGGATGGATGGAAACATAGATGGATGATGTAGCTGAACCCCTTGCTATAGCAATATCTGAAGATGCAAACTTCATTTCTTCTCATGTTGTTGGTCTTTGTTTATTTCCACAAATTGGTGCAAAATTCACAATTAGGTCAGCAGCCGAGTGTTATACTTAGATAGTTGAAGGCAACAGAGGGCCAAAATACAAGAGCAAGATCAATTTCACCAAGAGAGAGTCCCAAGGGCCAAGTCTGACATCTCTTTCTAGCATGGAAATTGGTTGGCTTGGTGAAAGTTAGGGAGAAGACTGTCAAGCTACTTATGGATGAGGAATTTCTGGGTCATCAGATACTGACATGTCCCGGCCCTAAACTCGGATTCTTCCAGCTGGTGAAGACATCCTTAGCATTGACTCAGGCCCACTGAGAGCTGAACGCAAAGGCAAAAGGGCTATAGTGTCCGTGACAGGGAGAGGCTGAGAAAGGTGGCAAAAGACACACAAAACAAATAAAAAGAGAAGAAACCTCCAGGTTTGACTCAACCACAGAGAAGTGAGAAATAAGACCAGCTTAAAAAAAAAGAAAAGCTTACAAAATAGTTCTTCTTCTTCTTCTTTTTTTTTTTCCTTAAAGGAACTGACTGCTTTTAAAAGGAACTCAGAAATTGGGAAACAGACTAGAGTGGAGTTATAAATGGAACCATCAATAGTTCATAACCCCAAGTAGACTACCTATGTTAGGTGTTGCAGCTTATCTCAAACAGCAAGGTACCAGGCAGCTCACACTCCATCTTCAGGGGACTCAGTCCACTTTTAGAAGATTACATTTTATATAACTTAAAATGTTCGTGACTCTTCACACTCATCTGCAAATACAGAGATAATTTTTAAGACTTTATTTTGACACCTATAAAAATGGTGCCTAATTCTGCAACACCCAGCCAAACGTCATTGGCTTATATGGAACTATTAAAAATACATAAAACATATATTTATTAATATAATGACTAGATTACTATCTATTATTTACTAAGTAGCAAACAAAAGAAAATGTATCATTATTTATTATTACTAGGTACTCTATCAAACATAGGAAAATGTATTATTATTGATATTAAGTAGGCTTATCATTGCTTAGTTATTAAATGCCAAACATTATGACGAACTCTTTACATGAAATGTCTTGATTTCACAAAAGTCACCTGAGATTCAGGACCAGAATCTAACCCCAGGTCAATTGGATTTTTTGTCTATTTTGAGACAGGGTCTTGTCCTATTGCCTAGACTGAAGCGCAGTGGGACAATCACAGCTCACTGTGCCCTCAACTTCCTGGGCTCAAGTGATCCTCCCATCTCAGCCTACAAGCAGCTGAGACTACAGGTGCACATCACCATGCCAGGCTAATTTTTTATTTTGTAATTTTTTGTAGAGACAGGGTCTCACTATGCTGCCCCAGCTGGTTTCAGACTTCTGGCCTCAAGAAGTCCTCCTATCTCAGCCTCTCAAAGTGCGGGGATTACAGGTGTGAGCCACCAGGCCCAGCCTCAATTTGATTTTAAGGCTAATTTGCCTAACATTGACAGTCTATTGGAAACATACACAGAAAATATGAAAAAGAAGAAGGCTGCTTTTAGAACCACAACTACCTTTGAAGAAGAGAGAATCAACTTGAATGCAAACCTTGATGTTCCACTGGGTACCCCAGTGGGCTGGATGTGTGTTTTGGGAGCAGAAACTGGAGAGGGCTGGATGGATTTTCAGAATCAGTGAAGGAAGAGCAAGAAGGAAATTCCAGGGAGCCAAAGAGGGGTGAAAAACAGGATAACGCATTGTAAAGTCATTCTCTGCTTTCTCTCTCACCACTGTATTTTGCTGTGTCTGTTATGCTACACTGGGAAGGCTGCGTCAGTGTGGTGTGTTTGCTTGAAAGTTGCTGAAGAGGTTGGTTTTCATCACAGATTCTGGGGTGTGTGTATGGAAGCAGAAATCCAGAGTACAGGGCTTCTATAAGAAGGTAATGTTCCTTCCAGCCTCCAAGGAAGTCACAGAAATTGGGAAATAGATTTGAATTTTCATGAGAAGTAAAAATAGGAGCTTGAGACAATTTCATCTCCACCTCAGGGTGCCAGGGGTCCCAGCCAACATTGGCACACAAATGTTCCTGTATGAACAAGGCACATACACAAACACATATTTGTCTATACAACCTCGTCCAACATCACAATTTAGACACAAAGGGATTTGCCTAAATTAATTGCACAGGGACGAAATATTAGTGTCAGGCCCAGACCCGGAGCTTTTAGAACTCTGGTTCTTTTTCCGTGAGGCTATCCATGTTCCATCTATATATTCATCCATCCATTCATTCACCTAACATCCATCTGTGTATCCATCCATCCATCCATATTCCATCATCCATTCCATCCATTCATCCATCTGTTATCCTTTTATGTATACATCTATCAATTCATCCATTTATTAGCTATTCATTTATCTATCCTAGATCCATCAATTCATTATCTATTCATCTATCCAACCACCCATCACCCATCTATCCATTCATCTATTATCTACCCTCATCCATCCATACATTCATCCAATATATTCATCCATCTATCCATCCATCCATCTACCATTCATGCATCCATCATCGATTTATTCATCATAGTCCTTGATGATGGTTCTGAATAAGAAAATCCTTGTTAATCTGAATAGGAATTGGTCCTCTCCTTGATCAAGCCCAGTAGGCTGGAACCTGGACACAGGACAGGTTCATAAGAGTGAGGACACATTGGAGCAACTATGGACACAGGCAAAGTCCTGCCTAGGGAAGTATAGTATTAACAGTTCCCTAAAACAATTGAAAATAGAATTACCATCTAATCCAGTAATTCCACTTCTGGGTATATACCCAAAAATATTGAAAACAAGATCTCAAAGAGATACTTGTATATGTTCATAGCAGCATTACTCACAATAGCCAAAAGATGGAAGTATCCCAAATGTCCATAGATGAATAAATAAGTAAAATGTAGTATATGAATGTAATGAAATATTATTCCGCCTTCAAGGGAGAGAATTCTGACATACTATACAATATAGATAAATCTTGAGGACGTTATTCTAAGTGAAAAGAGCCCGTCATGAAAAGACAAATAATATATGATTCCACTTACATGAAGTCCCTTGAGAAGTCAAATACTTGGAGACAGAGTGTAGAACAGTTGTTGTCAGGGGTTGGTGGGGAGGGAGAATGAAAAATTATTACTTAATGGGGACACAATTTTTGTTTGGGGTGAAGAAAGTGTTTTGAAAATAGATCATGGTGATAGTTTCACAACAATATAAATGCACTTAATACTACGAAATTGTACAGTTAAAAATAACGTAATTAGTAAATTTTATGTGATGTACATTTTACCACAATTTTTTAAAGTTTAACCTAGGGCATCAAATGGCAAGAATTTGGGGGGAAAGAGTGGAGGGACATACAAAGCCATGTGGGGCACAATCCCATAAGCAAGAGGGAAAAGCAGAAGGAAGACCAATAGCAAAAGATGACTTTCCTGCTGATCTACATGATCCATCAAACTAGATTTTTGATGTTACATGTTGCTCAGACCACGGTGGGTCTTAGAAACTGAGATGAATGAGGCCGGGCGCGGTGGCTCAAGCCTGTAATCCCAGCACTTTGGGAGGCCAAGACGGGCGGATCACGAGGTCAGGAGATCGAGACCATCCTGGCTAACACGGTGAAACCCCCTCTCTACTAAAAAATACAAAAAAACTAGCCGGGCGAGGTGGCGGGCGCCTGTAGTCCCAGCTACTCGGGAGGCTGAGGCAGGAGAATGGCGTAAACCCGGGAGGCGGAGCTTGCAGTGAGCTGAGATCCGAGATCCGGCCACTGCACTCCAGCCTGGGCGACAGAGCAAGACTCCGTCTCAAAAAAAAAAAAAAAAAAAAAAGAAATTGAGATGAAAAGTCAAGAGTCAGTTTTGCACAGAGGAGACCATCAGGACAGAGAACCAGAAATCCGTTATGCTAATCATCAGCCTCCCATGTCTCCCCATCCCCTGATGGTGCTAAAGGCTTCCAAAGCCTTGGTTTAGAAATGGAACCATTCTCATTTCTATTCAGGGGCCTGGAGGGCTAAAAATTTGCTTTCCCATTTAGGCAGAAGGAACTCAGTTTTGGTCTCCTCAAACAAACAAAATAGATAGATTGACAGATGGATTGATGGATGGATAGATAAATAGATGATGGACAGATGAATGGGTGGATGGATGGATGGATGGATGGATGGGTGAGTGAGGGAGGTAGATGACAGGCTGGCTGGCTGGCTGGATAACTGGCTTGCTGGCTTGCTGGCTTGCTGGCTTTCTGGCTTGCTGGCTGGCTGGCTGACTGGATGAATGAAAAGATGGATGGAAGGATGGATGGGTGGATGGATAAATGAATGATAGATAAATGAAAGGATGGATGGAATGGTGAATGGGTGTATGGGTAGAGAAGTGAGTGGGTGAGTAGTGTGGGTGTGTGAATAAATGGACAGAATGATGAATAGTTGGATGGGTCGGTGAATGTGTGGGTGGGTGAGTAGCATGGGTTGGTGAATGGATGGATGGATGGAATGATGGACTAATGGGAGGTAGATGGATGGGTGGATGGATGAAATGATGAATGGATGGGTGAGTGGATGGTGGCTGGATAGATGGGGAGATGACAGGATGTACAGAATGATGAATAGATGGATGGATAGGTGGGAGGATGAGTGGCATGGATGTGTGGATGGATGAATGAAATGATGGATAGATGGGTAAGCGGATGGGTAAATGGGTGCTTGGGTGGGTGGATAGATGGAATGATGGTTGACTGGCTGGTTGGCTGGCTGGCTGGCTGGCTGGCTGGATGAGTGGATGAGTGGGTGGATGGATGGATAGATGGATCGGTTAGATGGAATAATGGTTAAATGGAATGATGGTTGGTTGGGTGGCTGGTTGGCTGGCTGGCTGGATGGATGGATGAGTGAGTGGGTGGATGGATGGAATGATGTATGGACGGATGAGTGGGTGAATGGATAGGTAGATGGATGGGTGGGTGGATGGATGGAGGGAGGGATAGCTGGGCATATGGGTGGATGGATGGGTGGATGGGTGTGTGGATGGATGGATGGATGGATGGATGGATGGATGGATGGATGTGGGGATGGATGGATGGGTGTGTGGATGGATGGATGGATGGATGGATGGATGGATGGATGGGAGGGTGGATGGATAGATGGGTGGGTAGATGGATGGATGGAGGGGTAGGTGGGCATGTGAGTAAATAGATGGGTAGGTGAATGGATGAATTGAGGGATAGATGGGCATGTGTATAGATGGTTGGATGGGTAGATGGATGGATGGATGGATGGATAGATGGATGGATGGATGGATGGATGGATGGATGGATGGATGGATGGATGGATGGATGGGTGAGAGGGTGGGTGGATGGATGGATGGCTGGATGGATGGGTGAATGGATAGCTGGCTGGCTGGGTAGAGGGGTGGATGGATGGATGGGTGGGTAGATGGATGGATGGAGGGGTAGGTGGGCATGTGAGTAAATGGATGGGTGGGTGGATGGGTAGATGGATGGATGGGTGAGTGAGAGGGTGGGTGGGTGGGTGGATGGATGGATGGGTGGGTGGATCGATGGATAGATGGGTGAGTAGGTGGGTAGATGGATGGAATGATGGATGGATGGATGAATAAATGTGTGGGTGGATGCATGGGAGTTATAGTTGCAAGTGTGTGTATACACATGTACATTTATGCTTATAAAACAATGACAATGTGCAGAATTAAAACTTTTGAGAAATCTAAAATTTCCCTCCTTTCCCTCATTTTTACTCCTTCTATTCCTTAGCATTTACCAGAGCTGTAACAAAACTGAACACATTTGGTTTGACCTCTTTTCATGGTGCCTCGTTTCTAAGTGACGAACAGAAAATATGACAAAACCCCCAAACATTAGCAAGGGAAGGTCAAGACAACGGAGTGGACTCACCAGCACCTTGCATGACTGACCCCAGGGAATCCTGAGCTGACACTGCAAAGGCTTCTTCCAAGCTCCACATCACACTCTCTCTCCACTTAGCAGCATTTAACCTACAAGCTAAGAAGATTCCATGCCATTAGTCTCTTAGCTGCACAAGCCCAGACTGGCTGAGTTCCTAACTGAAGAAGCTGGCATTTGTCTCCAAAATTGGCATGTCTCCACATTCATTTCCAAAATAGGTCATGTCTTTAGGATAAAAGGCTTAGAGGAAATAGTGAGAGAGGGTCTCCACAGCGGAAGCTGTAACCTCCAAACGGTTAGGCTGCCTTCTCAATGAGTCTATGTGCTCGGCAGGTACCTGGACTGTTCCTTTCATGAGTTCTGTAATGTACCCTTGCAGGGGGCACCTGAAGGCACAAGTCTGCATTTTGTACTACTGCAACTTGCCCTTCCCATAGGAAGGTCACATTGTAACCCACTACCCCCCATTTATTATTATTTATTTATTTATTGAGAGGAAGTCTCCCTCTGTCGCTCAGACTGGAGTGCAGTGGCGCGATCTGGGACTACAGGCCCCCGCCACCACGCCTGGGTAATTTTTTTTTTTTTTAGTAGAGACAAGGTTTCACCGTGTTAGCCAGGATGGTCTCCATCTCCTGACCTCGTGATCCGCCCGCCTTGGCCTCCCAAAGTGCTGGGATTACAGGCGTGAGTCACCGTGCCCGGCTACTACCCCCATTTTCCTAAGAGAAAGAGAACGAGTTTTTAAAATTATTTTTTCCTCTTTTTTCTCTTTTCTCCTTTTCCCCTGTTTGTCACTTCCTACTTAGCTCTTTAGAAATGCAATTATAGGGCCAGGCGCGGTGGCTCACCCCTGTAATCCCAGCACTTTGGGAGACCGAGTTGGGCGGATAACGAGGTCAAGAGATTGAGACCATCCTGGCCAACATGGTGAAACCCCATCTCTACTAAAAATACAAAAATTAGCTGGGTGTGGTGGTACGCGCCTGTAGTCCCAGCTACTCGGGAGGCTGAGGCAGAGAATTGCTTGAACCCAGGAGGCAGAAGTTGCAGTGAGCCGAGATTGCGCCACTGCACTACAGCCTGGCAACAGAACGAGACTTTGTCTAAAAAAAAAAAAAAAAAGAAAGAAAGAAAGGAAAAGAAATGCAATTATAACCTTTTACCTTTCCTTCACCAGAAACCCCTTATATGCCATGCTTGTCTACTGTGTGCTTACTTCAACGCTCCAGAGCTCCTCTTCCACCAGGAGAGTGCCTCGAGAGATCACAGGCGACTTACAACCAAAAGTCTGCCTCTCCCACCTGGAGAGTCTCCTGAGGCAATGGTTAATTTCCAACCTATCTCTGTCCCTGAGTGCACCAGCTCAACCACCCTGTAGATAAGCGAGTTACACGAACCCCCACCTGCTCGCCCCTTCCCCTGCATTCCATACATGCCAAGTCACCCCTATTTAAAAGCCCCTACTTGCCAGCGCAGTGGCTCAAGCCTGTAATCCCAGCACTTTGGGAGGCCGAGGCGGGCGGATCACGAAGTCAGGAGATCGAGACTATCCTGGCTAACACGGTGAAACCCTGTCTCTACTAAAAAATACAAAAATTAGCGGGCGTGGTGGATGCCTGTAGACCCAGCTACTCGGGAGCCTGAGGCAGGAGAATGGCGGGAACCCAGGAGGCGGAGCTTGCAGTGAGCCGAGATCGCGCCACTACACTCCTGCCTGGGCGACAGAGCTAGACTCCGTTTCAAAAAAAAAAAAAAAAAAAAGCCCCTACTTTCTGTGCCAGAATCAAAGCAGTACCCTTAAGGCAGGAAGCCTATATTTCTTCCCCTAAGCTAGCTTTGGAATAAAAAGTCACTTTATCAGACCTCACTCTTGTTAATTGAACTCTGCCAGCAGTGAGTGATTGAACCTGAAATTCAGTTACAACACAGGGGCTGATATCACTATGGGATATTCCCTTAAATGGGAAAACGGCTTGAGTCCATTCAGCTGGACTTCAACCCAGAATTCACCCAAAATAAGGCCACAGACCTGGCTACACTCAATATATCCAATGTAGGGAATCATTACCACATTTCCAAGGCTGTCTAAATTTGTGTACTTCTTACCTATAAGTCATTAATTCCCACCATCCAGGATATATTAAAAATTAATAGAGGCTGGGCACGGTGGCTCACGGCTATAATCCCAGCACTTTGGGAGGCCCAGGCATGTGACTCACTTGAGGTTAGGAATTCGAGACCAGCCTGGCCAACATCGTGAAACCCTGTCTCTACTAAAAAATACAAAAATTAGTTGAGCATGGTGGTGAGCACCTGTAATCCCAGCTACTTGGGAGGCTGAGGCAGGAGAATTGCTTGAACCTGGGAGGTGGAGGTTGCAGTGAGTCGTGATCGTGTCACTGCACTCCAGCCTGGGCAACAGAGCAAGACTCCATCTCAAAAAATAAAAATAAAAATAAAAACAATAAATAAAAATTAATAGGGCCGGGCATGGTGGCTCATGCCTGTAATCCCAGCACTTTGGGAGGCTGAGGCAGGCGGATCACCTCTGAGGTCAGGAGTTTGAGACCAGCCTGGCCAACATGGTGAAAATCTGTCTCTAATAAAAATACAAAAATTAGCAGGTGTGATGGAGTGCCTGTAATCCCAGCTACTCAGGAGGCTGAGGTGGGAGAATCTCTTGAACCCAAGAGGCAGAGGTTGCAGTGAGCTGAGATTGCACCACTGCACTCCAGTCTGAGCAACAAAGCAAGACTGTCTCGAGAAAAAACAAAACAAAAAGATAGTATTCTGTCTTTCTTTTTTTTTCTCAGTGTTTCCCCAAAACTCCCAGGCAAATACCCCAGTGGAGTCAGCTCAGAGGCAGAGAATAAAAGCATGTAGTTCTTTCTTATGATCTTAATGTGTTTGTCTTTGGGAAAAACAGAGTGAAACACTTTAAAATTACTGAGCACCGAAAAAGTATGCTAATCATGAATAGGCACGAAAATCATGCTTCTCATGCATTTGCATGTCAAGATCAATTTATTATACTTGGCAACAGGATGAGAAGAAAACAAGTGGGTTATTATTTATATCATTATCATCATTTTCCCCATAGGATCCATTATTAGTAATATTCAGAGTCCTATAGTACATAGGCGAGTTTGTCTTTCAAAAAGAAAGAAGGAAGGGAGGGAAGGGGGGGACCACCATTTACTAAGAAGCTTGTCTACATTAGGCAATGTGAGCTTCTCCCAAATTCCCAAATGAAATCCATGTTAGTTTTGTAATGTTGCTGTAAAAAATCACACACACACACACACACACACACACACACACACACAACTGTGTGTGCCTAACACAAACAAATGCATTATAGTTTTGGAGGTCAGAAGCCCTGCACGAGGCTCATGGAGATAAAATTAAGGTGTCAACTGGGCACAGTGGTTCACACGGGTAATCCCAGCACTTTGGGAGGCTGAGGCAGGAGGATTGCTCGAGGCTAGGAGTTCAAGACCAGCTTGAGCAATATGCAAGACTCCCTGTCTACAAAAAATACCAAAAATTAGCCAAGTGTTGTGGTGCCTGCCTGTAGTCCCAGCTACTTGGGAGGGTGAGGTGGAAGGATCACTTGAGCCCAGGAGCTCAAGGCTGCAGTGAGCCGTGATTGTAGCACTGCACTCCAGCCTGGGTGACAGAGAAAGATTCTGTCTCTTATGAAACCCAGCAGCGCTGGTTCTTCCTGGAGGCTGTGGAGAGGATCTCTTTCCTTGCCTTTTTTTAGCTTCCAGCGTTTCCAAGCTCATGGCTCTCCCTCACTCCCATCTCAGCTTCCCTTTTCATGTCTCCTTCTCCAATTTGGACCCTCCTGCCTCCCTCTTAGAAGGAGCCTGTGACGGCATTTAGGGCCAACGTGGATCATCCAGGGGCATCTCCCATCTCAAGATCCTTAACCTCAACTGCAAGGTCCCCCTGACCGTGCAAGATCAGCTGTTCGCAAGTTCCAAGGATGCAGATGTGGACATCTTTGGGGAACCATTATTCTGCCTATCACAGTAGCCTATATGCTTTTTCCCCTAAAACTCTCTGAAGTAACCACTGTTACCTCATTTATCAGGCAAAAATTCTGAGACCCAGCCAAGTGAATTACTGTGGATAATACCATGTCAACTAGAAAGCGGCCCCAGGTAGTCAGACCATACCTTTTTTCTTTTTCCTTCAACTTTTATTTTAAGTCCAGGGGTATCGGTGCAGGCTGTGCACGCTGTTTCATGGGCAAACGTGTGCCATGCTGCTTTGCTGTTTTTTCACTTTTTAATAATCGCCATTCCAACTGGCATGAGATGGCAACTCATTGTGGTTTTCATGTGTGTTTCATTACCCAGGTATCGAGCCTGGTATCCATTAGCATTCTTCCTGATGCTCTCCCTCCCCCTGCCCCCTTACAACAGGCCCCAGACTGTGCTGTTTCCCACAATGTGTCCATATGCTCTCATCATTCAGCTCCCAATTATAAGTAAGAACATGTAGTGTTTGGTTTTCTGTTCCTGTGTTAGTTTTCTGAGGATAACAGCTTCCAGCTTCATCCATGTTCCTGCAAAGGACATAATCTCACTCCTTTTTATGGCTGCATAGTATTCCATGGTGTCTATGGACCACATTTTCTTTATCCAGTCTACCACTGATGGTCATTTGGGTTGATCCCATGTTGTTGCTATTGTGAATAGTGCTGCAATGAACATACATGTCTATGTGTCTTTATAATAGAGTAATTTATAGTCCTCTGGGTATATACCCAGCAGTGGGATTGGTGGGTTAAATGATAGCTTTGCCTCTAGATCTTTGAGAAATCACCACGCTGTCCCACAAAGGTTGAACTAATTTACACTCCCACCAATAGTATAAAAGCCTTCCTTTTTCTCTGCAACCTCACCAGCTTCTGTTGGTTTTTGACTTTTTAATAATTGCTATTCTGACTGGCATGAGATGGTCTCTCATTGTGGTTTTGATTTGCATTCCTCTAACCAAACCATATCTTATCTTATTGTAAGTCCATCTTCTTGTTATAATGAGCTGCCTCCCAAAGTTCCTTCCAAAGATGTCCAATTTTATGTCAGAAATGGAGTATTAAGTCCCATCTTTATCATCATCCACCTTCAAGTATAACTGAACCCATGAAGATGTATTCACTGAGCATCTGTGCTGGGTCACACTAATCACCCTCAGAGAGCTGGTCAAATACAGCAATATCCTGCCACATATAATCAAATAGCAAATATATTCACTGAAGATATTGGTCAATGAAAAAAAAATGAGCCTGGGCAACATAGTGAGATCCTACCTCTGCCAAAAAAGCAAATTTCAGTTAGCTGGGCATGGTGTCGCCCACCTGTGGTCCCAGCTATTTGGGAGGCTGAGGCAGGGAAATCTCAAGCCCAGGATTTGAAGGCTGCAGTGAGCCATGATTATACCACTGCACTCCAGCCTAAGCAACAGAGTGAGACCCCATGTCTGTAAAAAAAGAAAACCAAAAACCAAACCAAAACAAAACAAAAACAAAGACACAAAATGTCAGTTAGACAGGATGGATAAGTTCAAGAGATGTATTTTATAGCATGATGCTATAAATATATTTTATTGTTGGTGAATGGTGAAGACATTCACTGTTAAGTGAAAATTACTACAAGAGTAGATTTTAAGCGTTCTCACCATGAAAACACAACTATGTGTTCAGAATGGGTCTTACAGGCTGTATTAGTCTGTTCTCGAATTGCTATAAAGAACTACCTGAGACTGGGTAATTTATAAAGAAGAGAGGTTACATGATTCACGGTTCTGCAGGCTGTATAGGAGGCATGGCTGGGGAGGCTGCAGGAAACTTACAATCATGGCAGAAGGCGAAGAGGAAGGAGGCACATTCTATGTGGCTGGAGAAGGAAGAAGAGAGCAACTTTTAAACAACCAGATCTTGTGAGAACTCGCTCACTATCATGAGAACAGCAAGGGGGGAGTCTGCCCTTATGATTCAGCCATCTCCCACCAGGCCCCTCCTCCAACATCACGGATTACCATTCAACGGGAGACATGGGTGGCAATATGGTTTGGCTGTGTCTCCACCCAAATCTCATCTTGAACTGTGGTTCCCATGATCCCCAGGTGTCATGGGAGGGAGACAGTGGGATTGAATCATGGGGGCAGTTACCTCCATGCCGTTCTCGTGATAGTGAGTGACTTCTCATGAGATCTGATGGTTTTATAAGGGACTTTCCCCCGCTTCACTTTGCACTTCTCCTGGGTATCACCACACGAAGGATGTGTTTGCTTCTCCTTCCGCCATGATTGTAAGTTTCCTGAAGCCCCCAGCCATGCTGAACTGTGAGTCAATTAAACATCTTTCCTTTATAAATTACCCAGTCTTGGGTATGTCTTTATTAGCAGTGTGAGAAGGAACTAATACAGGTGGGGACAAAAATTTATATCACATCATAGGCTGAAACCAAGATGCTGGCAAAACTGGTTCTTTCCGGAAGCTCTAGGGGTGAAATTAATTTCCTTAGCTTTCCCATATTCTGGAAACTACCCACGTTCCTTGGCTCATGGCCCCTTCCTTTATCTCCAAAGCACATCATTCCACCTCTGCTTCCATCCTCATGTCTTCGTCTCTGACTCTGACCTCCTACTTCCCTCTTATAAGGATGCCTGTGATGACATTGGACACATGTGGATCATTCATGATCATCCCCTAATCTCAAGATCCTTAACTTCATCACATCTGCAAAGTCCCTTTGACTATGTAAGGCAACGTAGCCACTGGTTCCAGGGATTAGGGTACAGATGACCTTTAGTAACATTATTCTGCCAACATCACCAAGCTTCTGTGCGGAAGTCCTCTCTCTATCGGGGAAATGCTTCTAGCCCTTGGTCGAGGACCACAGAGTGCCTTTCTCTAGTTTCCTCCTGCATCTCCACCTTCCCATGAAGAGCCAGTTTCCATCAGCAGTGATGACACAGAGGCTATCTCGTTGCTTTTGAACTCTCCACCAGGCAATTCCAAGCTCTCAGAAATTCTTGCTTCTTTTTAACCTAGCAAACTCAGCTATTATTTTTGACAACATAGGAAGGAAATCTATCGACCTGTGTTGTTTAATTATTTAATCAAATTTTAAAGTGGATAATATACCTTTTTTGGGGGTGAGGGACAAGGTCTTGCTCTGTCACCCAGGCTGGAGTGCAGTGGTGTGATCATAGTTCACTGCAGCCGTGACTTCCTGAGATCCTTCCACCTCAGCCTCCCAATTAGCTAGGACCACAGGTACACACCACCATGCCCTGCTAATTTTTGTATTTTTTGTAGACACAGGGTTTTACCATGTTGCCCAGGCTGTCTCGGACTCCTGAGCTCAAGCAATCCACCCGCCTCAGTCTCCCAAAGTGCTGGGATTACAGGCATGAGCCACCAAGCCCAGCCAAGATAAATTTCCAATATTCACTTACACGTGGAACGTTGTCAGAGTCTAAATTTTAAAATTAAACTTAAAGTTGCCATCTAAGTTGTTATTAAAAGTTAAAAAATAACAGATGCTGGCAAAGCTGAGAGAAAAGAGGACGTTTATAGACAGTTGATGGGAGTGTAAATTAGTTCAGCCACTGTGGAAAACAGTCTGGAGTTTTCCCAAAGGACTTAAAACACAGCCACTGTTTGACCCTGCAATCTCACTACTGTGTATATACCCAAAGGAATAGAAATCATTCTACCATAAAGACACACACACACGTATGTTCATTACAGCACTATTCATAATAGCAAAGACATGGAATCAACCAAAATGCCCATAAATGACAGACTGGATAAAGGAAACATGGTACATACACACCATGGAATACTATGCAGCCATGAAAAAGAAGGAAATCACATCCTTTGCTGCAACATGGATGTAGCTGGAGGCCATTATCCTAAGCAAATTAAGGCAGGATCTGAATACCAAATACTGCATGTTCTTACTTCTTACTGGGAACTAAACATTGAGTTCACATGGACACAAAGAAGGGTACAATAGCACCAGGGCCTACTTGAGGATGGAGGATGGGAGGAGAATGAAGATTGAAAAACTACCTATCCAGTATTATGCTGATGACCTGGGCAATAAAATTATCTGTACACCAACGCCCCACAACATGCAATTTACCCATGCAACAAACCTGCACATGTATCCCTTGAACCTGAAATAAAAGTTGGAAAGAAAAAAGAATAGGCCAGATGTGGTGGCTCGCACCTGTAATCCCAGTACTTTGGGAGGCCGAGGCGGGCAGATCACCTGAGGTCATGAGTTCGAGACCAGCCTGACAAACATGGTGAAACCCTGTCTCTACTAAAACTACAAAAATGAGCCAGGCATGGTGGCAGGCACCTGTAATCCCAGCTACTCGGGAGGCTGAGGCGAGAGAATCACTTGAACCTGGGAGCCGAGATCACGCCACTGTACTCCAGCCTATAATCCCAGCTACTCGGGAGGCTGAGGCAAGAGAATCACTTGAACCCAGGAGCTGAGATCACGCCACTGTACTCCAGCCTGGATGACAAAGCGAGACTCTGTCTCAAAAAAGAAAAGAAAACAAAAGAATACTTCTTCTTTAATTTTATTTTATTTAAGTAAATAAAATAATAGAGATAGAGTGAATAAATAATAGATAGTCTCTATTTATTTTAGAGACAGGGTCTCCACTCTGTCACCCAAACTGGAATGCAGTGGTGCAATCACAGCTCACTGAAGTCTGGAACTCCTGGGCTGAAGTTTTCTCCCACCTCACCCTCCCGAGTAGCTGGGACCACAGGCACATACCACCATGCAAAACCAGTTTTAATTTTTTTGTAGAGACAGGGTCTTACTGTGTTGCCCAGACTGGTCTCAAACTCCTAGCCTCTGGCGATCCTCCTACCTCAGCCTCTAAGACGCTGGGATTACAGATGTGAGCCACCATGACTGGTCTCTAATTTTAAAAGTAGTTTTTATTCTTTTTATTCTTGTCAAAGTGATACACGTATAAAGCTCAAAAGATGAAGCAGGACCTCAAGTTTATGTCTTTTTTTTTTTTTTTTTTTTTGAGATGGAGTCTCTCTCTGTTGCCCAGGCTGGAGTGCAGTGGCGCGATCTCAGCTCACTGCAAGCTCTGCCTCCCGGGTTCACGCCATTCTCCTGCCTCAGCCTCCCAAGTAGCTGGGGCTACAGGTGCCCGCCACCACGTCCGGCTAATTTTTTGTATTTTTAGTAGAGACAGGGTTTCACCGTGTTAGCCAGGATGGTCTAGATCTCCTGACCTCGTGATCCACCCACCTCAGCCTCCCAAAGTGCTAGGATTACAGGCGTGAGCCACCGCGCCCAGCCCAACTTTATGTCTTGCCCTCAATGTTCACTCCTATTTTTTTTTTCTGGGATCTACTTTATATTTTGAAATAACATATTTGCCCAGAAATCTCCTGTGTTTCTTTAGATGGTGTCTATTAACTTTCTGTTTGGAGGATGATGGCTTTTCGTTTTTTGCCCAATCACTATTCCCTCAAGTGCCTGCACACACACACATACACACACACTTCCTTTCTCTTCAGCTTCCTGATATGGCTGCATCAGCAATGTTTACTAAATGAATACCCAAGCTTACATGATGTGAATTCTCTAAGTACTGAGATGTGCCTAACTTCCCTTCCTTGTATACATTGTTGAATTTCCTAAGCTTGCTTCCTGTTCATGGCTTGCCTTTTAAAATTCTTTTCACAGACTTAGTATGAGACTGAAAATCCCTTCCAAATACCGTTAACGCCTAAGGTAGTCATATCACAATGGTGAACACAGCCTCCTGGGATCCTACAACTTCCTTCTCTAGCCTGGACTCAAGGCTTTCTAAGACACCCCCAGAGCTGTTGTCCCCAGGACATCCCGTTTCCAAACGCCTGGGTTTGTGGCCTGGGTTGCTTCTTTTGGTATCTTGATGAGCTAAGTCTGCCTCTCTGCAGCTCAGTTTCCATGACTGGTGGGGAAATGAGAATAATAATAGTCACGTGCATTCAATGTGATCGTGGTTGTAAAATGTTAAGGCCAGCTCCCTACTCACTGTGTGCAGGATGGTATTTTTGTGGTCATCCGGAAAATTCCCCCAAATTTCTTCATGTTAGCTGTGTCAGTTCCTGAATTCCATGTCTCCCTCACGCTCAAATTACCCTCATTTCCTCAAATCCAGTTTTCTAAGATATTAGCAGCAGGAGTGGATGGGGGTTACCATTATGAGGCATTCTGCAGCTATGTGAGCTCCAGCCTTCGTGTTCAGCCCCTCATGTGGCATGACTGGGTTGTGTATGCAATCCTAGACCTTTCCCCCCAAAATGGTGAAGGCATCACTGTTACTGTTGAGCGTCCAGTGCTGCTGAGCCTAAGGCAAAGTCAAATTCCTTTTTTATTTCTCAACCCTTTGCATCTCTCTCTCTCTCTCTTTCTTTCTTTCTTTTTTTTTTTTTTTTTTGTTTGTTTTTTGTTTTAGATGGAGTCTCACTCTGTCGCCCAGGCTGGAGTGCAGTGGCATGATCTCGGCTCACTGCAAGTTCCGCCTCCCGGGTTCAGATGATTTTTCTGCCTCAACCTCCCGCGTAGCTGGGATTACAGGCGTGCACCACCACTCCTGGTTAATTTTTGCATTTTTAGTAAAGATGGGGTTTCACCATGTTGGCCAGGCTGGTCTTGAACTCCTGACCTCAAGTGATCCACCCACCTCGGCCTCCCAAAGTGCTTGGATTATAGGCATGAGCCACCATGCCTGGCCTCTCATTTTCTCTCTCACTCTCTCTTTCTCTCTCCTATTCTCTTTCATTCTCTTTCTCTCTCCCACTCCGTTTCTCTCATTCTCCCTCCCAGTCTCTCTGTCTCTCTTCTTTTGCATAATTCTGTCATTCTCTTTCTCTCTCATTCTCTCACCCACGATCTCTCTCTCTCCCCCTCTTCTCTCCCTCTCTCTTTTTGCATGATTCTGTCATTCTCTCTCATTCTTTCTCCCACTCAGTTTTTTTGGTCTCTTTTTGCATGTCTCTGTCATTCTGTCTCTGTGTCATTCTCGTTCTGTGTCTTTCTCCCTCCGCCTCCCCAGCCCCGACTATTCTAGAGTCTCTTCTCTTCACCCTTCACACACTGAAATGTCACAACAATGCGAGCCATTTTCCTCCCGGTCTCATGGAGACCCAGAAACTTAGAGGTTCTCCTATACTTGAATAAAACATTCTCATTTCAGGCTGGGCGCGGTGGCTCACATCTGTAATCCCAGCACTTTGAGAGGCCAAGAGGGGGCAGATCTCTTGAGTCCAAAATTTGAGACCAGCCTGGGCAATATGGCAAAACCCTTTCTCTACTAAAAATACAAAAAGAATTTGCCTGACGTGGGGGTGCATACCCATGGACCCAGCTACTCAGAGGGCTGAGGTGGGAGGATCACTTGAGCCTGGGAGGTCAAGGCTGCAATGAGACATGATCGCACCACTGCACTCCAGCCTGGGCAACAGAGCAAGACCCCGTCTCAAGAAAAAGAGAAAAAAAAATTCTCATTTCAAGCCATTTATCCCCTCTTTTCTCACACATAGAAGCAAGCTTGGTTTCATTTCTTTAATTTTTGATGTAGCATGGTTAAGCAGTAGGAGAGATACCCGGACCTCTAGATGCTAATTAACATTGGCATTGATGAGCCACGTCTGCCTACTTAATGAACACCTTCTGATTGCTCCTGTTTTGAGGTGGTGTGCTGAGAGTCAGAAATAAAAAGGCTGAGGGAAACATATTCTCCTTTCCAGATCATACAGTCTAATGGGAAATGCAGGTTTATAAACAAAGAACTAGGACTTACTGTTGACATAGTACGTAGCAGATTTAACAAAGTGGTTTATCTGTGTGTGTGTGTGTGTGTGTGTGTGTGTGCGCGCGCGCGCGCATGGGTGTCTGTCTCTCTTTCTTTTTCTCTTTCTCCCCCTCCTCAAAATGGATGTAGGCTGGAATTAAAAGAAAAACAAAGGACAAAGAGAATGTGTGAGAACACAGCAGACAAAAAACGAGGATGACCTTTAGAAGGCTTGGAGGCAGGTGGGTGCTGTGGTCTGAATGTGTGTGACCCCTAACATTCCTATGTTGAAATGCTAACCCCCAAAGTCACGATGTTAGGAGGTGGGATCTTTCGGAGGTGCTGAGGTCATGAGGGTGGGGCCTCATAAATGGGATCAGTGTCCTTAGAAAAGGGACCCCAGAAAGCTCCCTCACCCTTTCTACCATGTGAGGACACAGTGAGAAGGCGCCATCTATTAACCAGGAAGCCCTCACCAGACACTGAATCTGCCACACCTTCATCCTGTACCTCCAGCCTCCAGAACCATGAGCAATAAACATCTGTTGTCTATAAACCTTCCAGCCCAAATGGACTAAGACTCTAAGCTGGTAGTAACTGTCATGGCAGGCGGGATGGAGATGGAGGCAATGAACTCATGGCAATACACAGGAGAACCCAACAAGAAGTCCCAGAAATCTTAACCATCTCAGGAATGGGAGGCAGCAGGTGGCTCTCAAGGTGCAGACACAGGCGGGGCTGGAGATAGGAGCTTTGCACGGCAGTGCTTGTCAGAAGAATTCTCCTCCTACTCCTTGCAGCCAGATGAACACATCTCGACAACTTGGACAAACTTACTTGTAATTTTAATCAGTGATGAATAAGCAAAAATCTAGATTCATGGATGCCAGAGAGAGCCGAAAGTAAAGGTGAGATAATGTGCCAGAAAAAATAAGATTAAGAGAAAGCCTGATGCTCCCAAATATGTACCCCAAAGAGATAAAAGCAGTGAGACACAAACCAGTACATACGCACTCATGTTCATAGCAGGGACTAAGTAGCACACTACGGTGTTCACTACACCAGGGATGCTCTCTCTCTCTATATATATTTTGTTTGTTTGTTTGTTTGTTTGTTTTTTGAGACAGGGTCTCACTTTGTTGCTCAGGCTGAAATACAGTGGCACGATCACAGCTCACTGCAGCGTCAACCCCCCAGGTTCAAGCAATCCTTCTACCACACACTCCCCAGCAGCTGGGACTACAGGTGTGCTCCACTGCACCTGGCTATTTTTTTGTATGTTTTTTAGAGACAAGGTTTCACCATGTTACCCAGGCTGGTCTAAAACGTCTGAGCTCAAGCAATCTGCCCACCTTGGCCCCTCAAAGTACTGGGATTACAGGCACGAGCCACTGCACTCGGCCCACGCTCTTTTATTTATTTATTTATTTATTTTTTGAGACTGCGTCTCGCTCTATCATCCCAGCTGGAGTGCACTGGCACAATCTCAGCTCATGGCAACCTCCACCTCCTGGGTTCAAGCGATTCTCGTGCCTCAGCTTCCCGAGTAGCTGGGATTACAGGCGCACACCACCACACCTGGTTAATTTTTGTATTTTTGGTAGAGATGGGGTTTCACCATGTTGGCCAGGCTGGTCTCGAACTCCTGACCTAAAGTGATCTGCCCGTCCCAGCCTCCCAAAGTGCTGGGATTACAGGCATGAGCCACCGTGCCCGGTCTATTTTCTTTTAAGTTTTATTTTAGGTTTGGGGGTACATGGGAAGGCTTGTTACATAGGTAAACATGTGGCACAGGGGTTTGGTGTAGATTATTTAGCCACCCAGGTACTCAGCCAAACACCCAATGGGGATCTTTTCTGCTCCTCTCCCTCCTCCCACCCACCCCGCTCAAGTAGACCCCAGCGTCTGTTGTTTCTTTCTTTGTGTTCATGAGTTCTTGTCATTTAGCTCCCAGCTCTATGTTTTTCACCAACAGAACCAGAGAGCTTTTCTGAGTGATTAATTGCATGATGACCTCAGCAATAGCCAAGAAAAATTATTCTGGAAGATGTGGTGGGGGGTGGGGCTGACGCTCTAAAGAGAAAGCTACAGGAAGGGTATGGAAGCCTGTGGTCCTGGGCTGAAGGAGTCCTGGGCGGGAGATGAGGGACAGAGATAAACACAGGAAAGTCTTAACCATGATGGTGCCGATAAAAGCAAAGTCAAGAGGATGTGGTGACCAATTCTGCATTGTAAAAACCAGAGGAAGATAAACATAACGTCCAAATGAGTGCCTGAGAGGACTAAACAGAAATAAGTACGTAAGATAGATATATATATATGTATATGTATGTATGTGTGTATATGTATGTGTGTGTGTGTGTATATATATATATATAGACACATTGACACATCATTGACACCAGAGCCCATCGTTCACCTTCGGGTTCACGCTTGGTGGTGCACATTCTGTGGGTTTGGATAAATGGACAATACCATGGATACATCACTATAGTGTCATGCAGAGGAGTTTCACTACACTAAAAATCCTCCATACTCCTCCTATTCATTCCCACATCCTGGCAACCACTGATCTTTCTACTGTCTCATAGTTTCTCATGTAGCCCTTTTGGATTGTCTTCTTTGACTTAGTATATGTCTGGCTTATAGCTCATTTCTTTTCTCTTTTCTTCTTTTTCCTTTGTTTCTTTTTTCTTTTCTTTTCTTTTTTTTTTCTTTTGAGACAGGGTCTTGCTCCATTGCCCAGGCTGAAGTGCAGTGGTGCGATCATAGCTTACTGCAGCCTTGACCTCCTAGGCTTAAGCAATCCTCTCACCTCAGCCTGCTGAGTATCTGGGACTACAGGTGCACACCATCACATTTTGAAATGTTTTATAAAAACAGGATCTCACTATATTGCCCAGGCTGGTCTCAAACTCCTGGGCTCAAGGGATTGTCCCTTGGCCTCCCGAAGTGCTGGAGCTACAGGCACGAGACACCACATCTGACCCTTATTTCTTTATATATATATATTTGTTATTATTATTTTTCTCGTTCTTGCTGTCATCTTACTAATTTCTTTCTTTCTTTTTTTTTTTTTTTTGAGATCGAGTCTCGTTCTGTCACCCAGGCTAGAGTGCAGTGGCGTGATCTTGGCTCACTGCAATCTCCGCCTCCTGGGTTCAAGTGATTCTCCTGCCTCAGCCTCCTGAGTAGGTGGGACCACAGGTGCCCACCACTATGCCTGGCTAATTTTTGTATTTTTAGTACTGACAGGGTTTCACCACAATGGCCAGGCTGGTCTCAAATTCCTGATCTTGTGATCCGCCCACCTTGGCCTCCCAAAGTATTGGGATTACAGGCGTGAGCCACCATGCCTGGCCTATCTTTTTTTTTTTTTTTTTTTTTTTTTTTTTTTGAGACAGAGTCTCACTCTGTCAGCAGGCTGGAGTGCAGTGGTGCGATCTAGGCTCACTGCAACCTCCACCTCCCTGGTTCCAGCGATTCTCCTACCTCAGCCTCCCAAATAGCTGGGATTACAGGTGCATGCCACCATGCTGGCTAATTTTTGTATTTTTAGTAGAGATGGGATTTTGCCATGTTGTCCAGGCCAGTCTCGAATTCCTGACATCAGGTGATCTGCCTGCCTCAGCCTCCCAAAGTGCTGGGATTACAGGCGTGAGCCACTGCGCCCAGCCTCTTCTTTCTTTATAATGCTGAATGATATTCCATTACCTGGATGCAATGTGATCTATTTGTCTATTAACCTACTGAAAGACGTCTTCCTTGCCTCCAAGTTTTGACAATTATAGATAAAGCTGTTGTAAACATCCATGTGCAGGTTTTTGTGTGGACACAAGTTTTCAACTCTTTTGGGTAACCATCAACGAGAGTGATTGCTGGATCATATGCCAAGGGCATATTTAGTTTTGTAAGAAACTGCCGAACTGTCTTCCAAAGTGGCTGCACCATTTTGCATTCCCACCAGCCATAAATGGGCATTCCTGTTGCTCCACGACCTCATTAGCTTTTGGTGGTGTCAGTGTTCTGGCTTTTGGCCATTCTCACAGATGTGTATTGGTATCTCATTGTTGTTTTAATTTGCATTTCCCCGCTTTGCTGGTTTTCAATCTCTATATAAACATAATGACATTGCATGGACTTTTTTTCAAGCTGTCTATTTCCTTTGCCATTGTTTCTGAGAATTATGCCACTGAAGTAGGTAGCTGTATTTCTCTTGTTCTTTGCTGCATATTGTTCCATGATCTGAATATCCCACATTTTTTTAAACATCATGAACATTTGGATTGTTTCCCATTGATATGGCTTGGCTGTGTCTCCACTCAAATCTCATCTTGAATTGCCTCATTGTAATGAATAAGTCTCAAAGAGATCTGATGGTTTTATAAGGAAAAAGCCTTTCACTTGGCTCTGATTCTCTCTTGCTTGCCACCATATAAGACATGACTTTTGCCTTCCGCCAAGATTGTGAGGCCTCCCCAGCCATGTGGAACTGTGAGTCCATTAAACCTCTTTTTCTTTATAAGTTACCCAGTCTTGGGTATGTCTTTATCTGCAATGTGGAAATGGACTAATACACCCATCTTCTAATGCTATAAGCAATGACATCATAAGCAATTTAATTTCGTGTATTTCCTATTACACATTTGTACAAGATTTTCTATGGTAAGAAACCAGAGTGGAACTGTTGTGTCACTGGCACATCCTCATCTTTACTAAGTAATTCCACATGGTTTTTCAAAGCAGCAGTAATATTTTCCATATCTAACAGCAGAATATACATATTCCAGTGCATCTCTGTCTGATCAGCTTTGATACTGGGAGATAGCAACTGTAGTTTTAACTTTCCTTCCCTGACTACTACTGAAGCTGAGCAGCTTTCATTTGTTTATTTGTAATTTAGATTTCCTCTTCTGAATGTTCCTCCTTGACTTGTTCTGGATTTTTTTTTGAGACAGGTCTCGCTCTCTCACCCAGGCTAGAGTGCAGTGGCATGATCATAGCTCACTGTAGCCTCGACCTCCCGAGTTCAAGCAATCCTCCCACCTCAGCCTTTCAAGTAGCTGGGACTACAGGTACACGCCACCACACCCAGCTAATTTTTGTATTTTTTGTAGAGACGGAGCCTCACTATGTTGCCCAGGTTGCTCTCAAACCCCTAGGCTCAAGCAATCCACCCACCTCAGCCTTCCAAAGTGGTGGGATTACAAGCATGAGCCACCACGCCCAACTTGTTCTTGACTTTAAGGAGACCACTTTTAATATCCCACTCTTTAGTATGACATACATTTTTCCTTAGAAAGCTTTTATCAGATTAAGGAAGTTTGTGTTTATTCCTGGTTTGTTAAATCCTGAATGGGTTTTCAATTTTATCACAACTACTTTCCGTATCAATTGATATAAGAAATACTTCGTTTTCATTTTGTTTTCCTTTCTCCTTTAATCTGTAAATATTTAAGGTACAATCATAGATTGTCTTTTGTTGAAACTTGCTTAACATTTGTACCTCACAAAGGGTGAGACTGGTCTATAATTTTTTTTCCCATGCTTTCTTTGTTGAGTTTGCTGAGTTTGAATATCAAAATATTCTTGGCCTCAAAATAGTTTGCAGATGTTGCTTCTTTTTGTTTTGTCTGGAGGAGCTTAGATAATACTTGAATTTACTGCTGCCTTTAATACCGGCTAGGTCTAGCATTTTCTTAGTGAGAAGCTTTTTAACCACTTATTCAATGTGTTAAATTTCTACAATACCATTTGGATATTCTATATATACTTGAGTCAGTTTGGGTAAAATATATTGTTCTATGAATGTGTCCATTGTGTGCGAAGTTGTTAAACACACTGCGATAGTTATTCCTAATATCATCTTATTTTCTTTATAAACTCTGCTACATCTGGAGTTATATTTCTTTTTTCTTCATAATGTTATTCATTGGCATATTCTGTTTCTCTTTTTTTTTTTTTTTTTTTGAGATGGAGTTTCGTTCTTGTTGCCCAGACTGCAGTGCAATGGCACAACCTCTGCTCACTGCAACCTCCGCCTCCTGGGTTCAAGCAATTCTCCTGCCTCAGCCTCCCGAGAAGCTGGAATTACAGGTGCCCGCCACCACGCCTGGCTAATTTTTTTCTATTTTTAGTAGAGAGAGAATTTTACTATTTTGGCCAGGCTGGTCTTTTTATCTGCGATCTTAGCAGATTTTATTCATTCTACTCTTTTTATTGTAGTTTATTTTTAACTTGATTATAAATTAAAATTTGATTTAAAGTAAAATGAAGTTTATTAAAATTGAATGTTAATAAAAAATAAAAAACTAGTTGTATTTGAAATACATAAAATAACTAATAATTAAAAAATAAACTAGCTAATGTAATATGAATATGTAATTCAATATAATTAAACTAAAATTTTATTTAAATGAACATTTAAAAGAAGCAATTAAATGCTTAAATGCTTTTTAACGCTTAAAAGAGGCGATTCTACTAAAATTTAATTTTACTAAAATTAAAAAGATTTCTAACTTCAGCTACTTCCATCTTATCTCATTTTCTTCTCTAGTTTAGTGAATTCTACTGTTTTTCATTTATTCCCTTCTACTCTTCTGTGTAACTCCGCTGTTCCTTTTCTAACTTCTTGAGTGGGAAGCTTAGCACAGTTTTCCGTGCCATTTCTCCTCCTTCCAGGATAAGTGTGTTACTGAAGTTTTCAAGCACCTCTAGTGACGCATCCGCTGCATCCCGCGGCTTCTGAGCTGCGCATCTGAGTGGAGTCATGAAGGCAGCTTGAGAACGTTTTCTTGGGAAATCGAAACTGTCTGTGTCAATACAATGGGCGCTGGGCGTAAAAGAGAAAACTTCTCCACATGGGAAGGCCACTCTGTTCTCCTCCATTCTCTGCAGTGAATTTGGAAGGAACTGACATTTGTCTACTTTTAGGAAAGTATCCATGCACTGGAGAGCTGGAAGCAAGAGAGAGATGGCCCCAGATCCTAAACAGGGAATCCAGCCATTTGCTGAAGACAAAAACAGACACACAAAAGTGAGTCCCTTTGACCTTGTACTCAAAGTATCTCCAACCACACGGCTAAAAGACCAAACATGGCACAAACAATCCCATGTGGGAAGACAACCCCAAGGGGCAAAAGTCACCCGGCCTGCATTTTTGCACGTGGTTTAGACTATTCTCTGACTGTTCCCCCTGCAATCCAGGCTCTTCTGCGCAGAGTGGGGGGGTGCATGGCCTGTGCTGGCTTAGAGGAGGAGGGGGCTGGGGCAGAGAGCCCTGGGGAAGGGCTATAGGCAGAGAACACCGACTCGAAGGTGGTGGGTACCTAGGTCTGCTCTCCCTGAGGGAGAGGAGCGGGAGGGACTTGCCAGCCTGAGAACACACCGGCTTTGTCTTTTCGGCAGAACAAAGAGTTCTTTCGGAGAAGACTGGCTGATTGGCCTAATTCCTTCTCATCTGTGTGTGCAGCTGGGCTCAATAAACTCAGGGAGTTGGTTGTGGGACTTCCACTGGTATCAAAATCCAAGGATGCTCAAAACCCTTGTATCAAACCATGCAATATTTGCATATCACCCAGGCATATCCTCCCATACACTTTAAGCCATCTCTACTTATAATATCTAATACAGTGTAACTGTTTTGTTGATTGTTGAGACACAGTATCATTTTTCTGTTTGTTTGTTTGTTTGTTTAGAGACAAGGTCTCACTGTCACCCAGGCTGGAGTGCTGTTGGCACCATCATAGCTCACTGCAGCCTCCAACTCCTGGACTCAAATGATCCTCCCCACTCAGCCTCCTGAGTAGCTGAGACTACAGCCATACATCACTACCTGTGGCTAACTTTTTTAAATTTAATTTTTGTACAGACAGGGTCTCACTATGTTCTCATGCCTCAGCCACCCAAGCATCTGGGATTGCAGGTGTGTGCCACCATGCCTGGCTAATTTGTGTGTGTGTGTGTGTGTGTGTGTGTGTGTGTGTGTGTATTTTTAGTAGAGATGGGGTTTTGCTATGTTGGCCAGCCTGGCCTCGAACTCATAACCTCAAGTGATCCGCCCACCCCAGCCTCCCAAAGAGCTGGTATTACAGGCATGAGCCACCCCGCCTGGCCAACTTCAGGATTTTAAAGAATAGCATTACAGATTTCCACTTCCCCCTGTCATAGCCCTACATTCACTTCTCATCCTCAACTCTCCAGCCCTCCACTCCATGAAGGCCAATCCTGGTGGTCTGCTGGGACTGAAGCCGTTTCCCATCACATGGCCGAGATGACCTAGAATGTAAAATTGCCAAACGTGCCCTCAGCCATCTCCATGGGATCTGCAGCTTGCTCGATAGCTGGCCTCCAGCAACTCCATGGAGGACCTGGGACTCCAGTGCCCACTTATATTCGGAATCTCTGCTGTATGCAGTGGTGCACACCTGTAATCCCAGCACTTTGGGAGGCTGAGGCAGGGGGATTGTTTGAGCACAGGTATTCGAGGCTACAGTGAGCTGTGATCGCATCACTGCACTCCAGCCTGGGAGACAGACGGAGACCCTATTTAAAAAAAAAAAAAAAAATCTGCATCCAACTCTCGTGTGGAAAATGAACTCTGATCATCCTCTGCCTTTTTAACTTCCTCATGTCTTGTGCGTAGTTTGTCTCTGCAACTGTCTTCCTTAGTATCTGTCCTTAGCATCACTCACAAAGACACCCGCAAATGTCCTCTCTCCTTTCTACACCTCTAACTTTCACAAGCAGTTCCACCTGGAGGAAGCCCCGTCTCCAGTTCTACAATGATTCAAACTCTCCGCCTTTTGTGCAAATGAGCTGGGTGCGTTTCCCATGGCTGCCTTCACCAAGCACCACAGACTGGGTGAGCTCCACCTCAGAAACCTTCTTACAGTTCTGGAAGCCAGAAGAAGTCTGAGATCAACGTGTCGGTGGGGTTGGTTCCTTCTGAAGGTTTGACCCAGCACAGTAAGGCCAAACATCTACACCAAGGTTTGCAGCGTGAAAAACGAGGGCGTGTATTTGTAGGGGGTCAAGCAAGGATAATCATGCAGCTCATGCTTAAGACCTGGCCTTCTAGCTGGGCAAGGCAGCTCATGTCTGTAATTCTAGCGCTTTGGAAGGCCAAGGTGGGTGGATCACTTGAGCCCAGGAGTTTAAGACTAGCCTGGGCAACATACTAAGACCCTGTCTCTACAAATCATTAAAAA
This sequence comes from Macaca fascicularis, assembly GCF_037993035.2. NCBI lineage: Eukaryota > Metazoa > Chordata > Mammalia > Primates > Cercopithecidae > Macaca > Macaca fascicularis. The sequence continues at coordinate 3,470,905 of NC_088395.1, read as the reverse complement.
ATTAGCTGAGCGTAGTGGCAAACTCCTGTAGTCCCAGGTCCTCGGTAGGGTGAAGCAGGAGGATCACTTGAGCCTGGGAGGTCGGGTCTGCGGTGAGCCGTGATGGCACCACTGCACTCCAGCCTGGGCAACAGAGCAAGACTCTGTCTTAAAATAATAATAATAATTTAAAAAAAAGCCCCACCCTCCCCAATGAATTACAGGTGAGGGTTTTTCAAGGTGGGAGGCAGAGGTTACAGACAAAGTCATAAACCAATATAGGCAGGTTATAGAGTGGTTTGACCTAAAATGGCAGAACATCTCGAAGCAAGGGGGACCCACAGGACATAGGTAGATTCAAAGATTCTCTGATTCGTGATGGGTTAAGGAAGGGAAGCTTTGTTTAAAAGTCTGGAGACAAAAGAAAAAAACTGTTAGCTCTGGTCTGTGGGCATGGCCTCCTCCAGGCCCCTCAGGAAGGAATATAGAACAAAGTACATTGGTCAGAGTTGAGTCCTCAGTTCCGCTTACCTGAGGTCCATGCCAGCAGATCTGATTGGTAGGGTCTGGGTTTCTGAAAAACAGCTCGGGACGTATGCTAAGATGCTATCTTCCGTTCCCATAGAAAGCCAAGCATCTCATGACTCTAGCTTCCTTGGCTGTTGTTTTAAGTTACATTACTGTTTTACTTACCGAGTTGCTCATTGACTTCTCAGGGCCAGCTAGGTGCCTGGAATTTTCTTTGAAGGAACTCAAGATTTTTCTTTACTTCCATGCTTCATGGGCCCTCAGGGCCTTACAAAGGGAGACCCTGCACCATCCCACTGTCAGAGGTGTCTGCAGCAGAGCAGTTCCACCATCTTGAATAGGGGCTGGGTAAAGTAAGGCTGAGACTTACTGGGTGGCATTCCCAGGAGGTTAGGCATTCTTAGTCACAGGATGAGACAGGAGGTCAGCACAAGATACAGGTCATAAAGACCCTTTGGATAAAACAGCATGTGGTAAAGAAGCCGGCCAAATCCCACCAAAACCAAGATGGTAACAAGAGTGACCTCTGGTCATCCTCATGGCTCATTATACGCTAATAATAATACATTAGCACACTAAAAGACACTCCCACCAGCACCGTGACAGTTGACAAATGCCACAGCAATGAGACAGCCAAGTATAAAGAGGTCCCCGGAGAAACTCCGACCACTGTGCAGCCACTGGGAAAATGGGCTGGAGCCACGGAAGTTCACACACTTTGCAGCAGGAAGGAGCCTGGCCTCTTCTGTTTCGGGTGGAATCTGGGAGTCAATCTGTGAGGGGGAGACCAGCTAGCAGGGACTCTCGCTTTGCTGAGACTCCCTGTTTCTCTTTTTTTCCTTATTGCCCAATAAATTCCATTTTTCTCACTCTTCAAAGTGTCTGTGAGCCTAATCTCTCACGGCCATGTGGCAAGAACCTGGCTTTTATCTGAACTAAGGAGAAAGTCCTAGGACAGCAATACCTGGAAGTTACCTTATATGGTCTAAAAAGGGGAGGAACCCTCAGTTCTGGGAATTACCCATCCCTTTCCTGGAAAACTCATGAGTAATCCTCCCCTGGTTTAGCATATAATCAAGAAATAACTGTAAGGACCTAGCTACTCAGGAGGCTGAGGTGGGAGAAGCTCTTGAGCCTGGGAGGCAGAGCTTGTAGTGAGCTGAGATCATGCCGCTGCATGCCAGCCTGGGCAACAGAGCAAGATCCTGTCTCAAAAAAAAAAAAAAAAAAATCAAAAAAACCAAATACACAGTTGCTTATGCAGGGCGTGGTAGCCCATGCCTGTAATCCCAGTACTTTGGGAGGCCGAGGTGGGCGGATCACCTGAGGTCAGGAGTTCAAGACCAGCCTGGCCAACATGAAGAAACCCCATCTCTACTAAAAATACAAAAATTAGCTGGGTGTGGTGGCAACCACCTATAGTCCCAGCTACTCAGGAGGCTGAGGCAGGAGAATCGCTTGAACCCAGGAGGCGGAGGTTGCAGTGAGCTGAGATCGCACTATTGCACTCCAGCCTGGGTGACAGAGGGAGACTCTGTCTCAAAATAATAATAATAAGAAGAAAAAGAAATAAGAAATAACTATAAGTATATTCAGTCGGGTAGCCCACACCACTGCTCTGCTTGTGGAGTAAGCCATTCTTTATTCCTTTAGTTTCTTTATAAACTTGCTTTCACTTTACCCTATGGACTTGCCCAGAATTCTTTCTTGTGCGAGATCCAAGAACCCCGTCTTGGGGTCTGGATCAGGACCCCTTTCTGGTAAGGACAGATGACAGACTCTAGGACAGAATGTATTCTATGCCTCTCTCTAAGCCTCTGGTGGTTGCTGGAGATCCTTGGAGTTCCTTGTAGCTGCGTCACTGCAATTTCTGCCTCCATCTTCACATGGTATTCTGCCCATGTGTGTCTCTGGGTCCGATTTTCCTCCTTTTATAAAGACACCAGTCATGTTGAATTAGAGCCCACCATCATGAACTCACCTTAACGGATTACAACTTCAATGACTGCTGCCAAATAAGGTCACAATCTGAGGTCCTAGCATCAGAGGTGTTTCAACCACAGCAACTCCATCTTGATTAGGGGCTGAGACCTACTGGGCTGCATTCGCAGGAGGTTAGGCTTTCTAAGACACAGGATGAGATAGGAGGTCAGCACAAGACACAGGTCACAAAGACCTTGCTGATAAAACAGGTAGCAGTAAGGAAGCCAGCCAAATCCCACCAAAACCAAGATGGCAATGAGAGTGACCTCTAGTTGTCCCCCCCGCTACAGTCCCACCAGTCCACGACAGTTTACAAATGTCATGGCCATGGCCCTAACCCTAACCTAAAAAAGGGAGGAACCCTCACTTCCTGGGATTACCCACCCCTTTTCCTGAAAACTCATGAATAGTCCCATCCCTCATTTAGCATATAATCAAGAAATAACCATAAAAGTACGCACCCAGCAGCCCATGCTGCTGCTCTGTCTATGGAGTAGCCATTCTTTTATTTCTTTGTTAATAAACTTGCTTTAACTTTATTGACTCACCCTGAATTTTTTCTTGCGCAAGATCCAAGAACACGCTCTTGGCATCTGGATCCGGACCCCTTTCTGGTAACATCAGGAGTTACAACTTTCACATAGGCATTTGCGGGAGCAGGACAGGACTCAGCCTGTAACACAGGTTTCATATATACAGCCTTGACACCCAAACAAAGACAGTGCTGGGGACTCATAACAAAGCATGTTTCAGGAGCCCTTTCCATGGTGAACATATTCCAAACTGAACCCCAAAGCAACTGCATGAACAGCCCTAATTCGGCAGGTTTTACACTTGGTGAGCAATAGAATCACCCAGGGAGCTCGTTAAACTGGCAGACCTAGGCCCCACCCCAAATGTATGGAATTTGAATCTCCTAGGATATGGCTATTTTTAACAAGCCCCCAGGTGATTGTCTTCAGCTGGGACGACTGGCGGCCCACAGCTGTTCTAAGCATGTGGAGTACTCACAGCTGTGTTGAGTTCGCTGTTCTAAGCATCCATGGTCTGCCTTGATGCAGACGTGTTATCAATCTGGTGAATGCTTTGGAGCTTGGATACACCTGGGCCATGGTTTCCTGCACAAGACACATGGGGCACATTTACTTCTTACTTAGGCTAATTGGTTTTTTTCTTTTCTTTTCTTTTCTTTTTATTAAGACATAGTCTCACTTTGTCGCCCAGGCTGGAGTGCAGTGGCACAATCTTGGCTCACTGCAACCTCCGCCTCCTGGATTCAAGTGATTCTCCTGCTTCAGCCTCCTGCGTAGCTGGGATTACAGGTGTGCACCACAATGCCCGGCTAATTTTTGTATTTTTAGTAGAGATGGGGTTTCACCATATTGGCCAGGCTGTTCTTGAACTCCTGACCTCAAGTGATCTGCACGCCTCGGCCTCCCAAAGTGATGGGATTACAGGTGTAAGCCACCATACCCAACCACTAATTGGGTTTTAATTAGCAGCTGCTTTGTAGACTAGAAACCAGTATCAGATCAGCATGCAAGCATCCAGAATAAGTAAGAAAGAGTTAAATGTATGAATTAAGCATTGCATGGGTTGCTGAGCATTGTGGCTTACTCCTACAATCCCAGCACTTTGGGAGGCCGAGGCGTGCAGATCACTTGAGGTCAGGAGTTTGAGACCGGCCTGGGTAACATAATGAGACCCTGTCTTTACAAAAAAAGTAGAAATTATCCAGGTGTGGTTGCACGCGCTGGTAGTCCCAGCTGCTCAGGAGGCTGAGGTGAAAGGATCACTTGAGCCCAGGAGTTGGAGGCTGCAGTGAGCTATAATCATCCCACTGCACTCCAGCCTGGGCAACAGAGCAAAACCCTGACTCTAAAAAAAAAAAAAAAAAAAAAAAAAAAGTAAATAAAGAAAACATTGCATAGGCTTAAAACCTCCCTGTTTGCATGATGTGGTGTTATAACCTGCTTTCAAGCCCAGGCGTGGTGACTCATACTTGTCATCGCAGCACTTTGGGAGGCCGATGTGGGAGGATGGCTTGAGGCCAAGAGTTTGAGGCCAGCCTGGGCAACATATCAAGAATTTGTCTCTATTAGAATAATAATAATAATAACCTGTTTCTGATTGTTTGTTGTTTTGGAATTGAAAAGATTGATCTCTGGCTCGGCACAATGGCTCATGCCTATAATGTCAGCACTTTGAAAAGCCAAGGCAGGAGGATCGCTTGAGCCCAGGAATTCAAAACCAGCCTAGGCAACATAGTGAAGCCCCATTTCTAAAAAAAAGAAAATTACAAAAATTAGCTGGGCATAGTGGCACTCCTCAGCTACTTGGGAGGCTGAGGTAGGAGGATTACCTGAGCCCAGGAGATTAAGGCTGCAGTGAGCTGAGGTCGTGCCACTGCACTCTAGCCTGGGTGACTAAAGACGACCCTGTCTCAATAAAATAAAATAAAATAAAATAAAGAAAGAAAAGATTGGTCTCCGTGTGACCTACCCTTTCACTGGATGTGAGATCGACAGGTTGTCTGAGTATTATTTTCCCATATTATCAATAACACGAGAATAATGGTCCCTGATGTGAGGGAGGTTGAACCCACAAAAGCACAACCTTCCTTTAAAGCACTGAAGGCTTTGTGAACAGCGGATAGCTTCATAATCTTTGGTTCTTTCCCCACGCACCCCGCATCCCTTCTCCATCTGAGAAAATCACTGAGATTACCGGTTCTGAGGAGAGGGACTAATTTTGAGTCTCTGTCATGCAATGCAGGATGCACCCCAGCTCACTTCCTACTGCCAGCTCTTACTCAGACCCGATTCTCTCCTCCATAACTGTGAGAAAAGGCAAACGGACAACCGTTGATGTACGGGCACAGCAATGGAAACACAGGCATGCTGAAGGTTTGGCCCACATGGAGAGCTTCTGGCTCTCCAAGTTGTATTTTGCCTTAGCATCGGCCAATGCCTCCTGCTCCAGCAGCACTGCGCATGACAAAACCCAGCTTGAGGCAGAGAGCAGGTAGGAACGCCCTCCTGCCAGTCACTGAGTCAAGATCGCTGCTTGAGGCTGGTGCCCAGGTCATTTTCGCTATTCTGTGCTTGACCCAAATTCCCTTGCATCTCTCTGCTCTCTCCTTACTGAGTCTGACCCTTGAAGTTGGTGTCTGCTGTTCACCCAATCTTTTTGTAAAAATAGGTCAGGTGCAGTGGCTCATATTTTTCAATTTCAATTTCAATTTCAAATTCAATTGAAATTCAAATAAATTTCAAGTCTATAATTCCAGCACTTTGGGAAGCCAGGGCAGATGAGTCTCTTGAGCTTAGGAGTTCGAGACCAGCCTGGGCAACATGGCGAAACCCCATCCGTACCCAAAATACAAAAATTAGCCAGGCATGGTGGTGTGTGTCTGTGGTCCCACCTACTCAGGAGTCTGAGGTTTGAGGATCGTTTGAACCAGGGGGGCAGAGGTTGCAGTGAGCTGTGATGCACCACCACACTCTAGCCTGGGTGACAGAGTGAGACCCTGTGTCAAAAAATATTATTTTTATGAATTTAGGGGGTATAGAAGTACTGTTTTGTTATGTGGATATATTGCATATATATGCAATGTGATGAAGCCTGGGCTACCAAAAACCCAGATGGATACACTAAAGCATCCATCACCCAAACAGCAATCATTGTACCCATTAGGTAATTTCTCATCCCTCACTCTTCTCCCACACTTCCAAGTCTCCAGTGTATGTTGTATGTGTGTGTGTGTGTGTGTGTGTGTGTGTATGTGTGTGTGTGAGGCAGGGTCTTGCTATGTTGCCCAGGCTGGAGTGCAGTGCCATGATCATAGTTCACTACAGCTTTGACCTCCTGGGCTCAAGGCATCCTCCCACCTCAGCCTCCTGAGTAGCTGGGACTACAGGCACACGCCACCATGCCCAGATAATTTTTTAATTTTTATAGAGATGGGGTCTCGGTGTGTTGCCCAGGCTGTTCTCAAACTCCTGGCCTCAAGCTATCATCCACTTTAGACTCCCAAAGTGCTGGGATTACAGGCATGAGCCACAGTACCCAGTCCTATTTTTAGTTCTTTGAGAAATCTCCATAGAGGCTGCACTCAGCTACACTCCCACCAATAGTGTAGAAGCATTCCCTTTCCTCCACATCCACGCCAACCAACATCTATTATTTAAAAAACCTTTAATAATAGCCATTCAGACTAGTGTGAGATGGTATCTTATTGGGACTTTTTCATTTCTCTAATGATTGGTGATGTTGAGCTTTTTTTTTTTTACATGACTGTTAGACATTTCTATGTCTCCATTTGAAAAATGTTCACCTGGGCAGGGCGCTGTGGCTCATGCCTGTAATCCCAGCACTTTGGGTGGCTGAGGGGGGTGGATCACCTGAGGTCAGGAGTTTGAGACCAGCCTGACCAATATAGTGAAACCCCATTTATACTAAAAATACAAAAATTAGCCAGACATGGTGGTGTGTGCCTGTACTCTCAGCTACTCGGGAGGCTGGGACAGGAGAATCGCTTGAACTCGGGAGGTGGAGGTTGCAGTCAGTCAAGATCGCACCGCTGCACTCCAGCCTGGGCAACAGAGCGAGACTCCATCTCAAAAAAAAAAGTTCACCTAATCTTTTACAGACCGTCCCCTTCTTTGTGAACTGTACCTGCTCTTGGGCCTTCTGCACCTCTTAGTCTTGTTAAACACTGCACATACTTTTTATTTCCCCCATGACACATGGCTTAGCACAAAATGAAAGGAACAATTTTGTGGGTACCATTTCTTGGGTGCCTTGTGGGTGGACTCGTGCAGCATGTGTCTTTCTGTGCCTGGCTTCCTTCTCAGCACGAGGTTCTCATGGTTCAGCCATGTGGTTGCAGGTCATAGGATTTCCTTTTATTTATTTAGTTTTGAGCCAGACAGAGTTTCACTTTTGCCCAGGCTGGAGTGAAGTGGCGCGATCTTGGCTCACTGCAACCTTCGCCCCCCAGGTTCAAGCGATCCTCCTGTCTCAGCCTCCTGAGTAGCTGGGACTAAAGGCGCATGCCACCTCGCCCAGCTAATTTTTTTGTATTTTTAGCACAGACAGGGTTTCGCCATGTTGGCCAGGCTGGTCTCAAACTCCTGACCTCAGGTGATCCACCCGCCTCAGCCTCCTAAAGTGCTGGGATTACAGGTGTAAGCCACCGTGCCTGACCAATTTCCTTTCATTTTAAATGCTGAATAAGATTTCATTATATGTATACATCATATTTCCATTGTTCTAATTAGTAGCTGTTTGTCAGAATTTACAATTTTCAGATAGACTGAACATTATTCTCCTTTATTTGGATTAGAGCAATTATTCACAACTGGGGGTGATTTTACCCCCAGGGGACCTCTGTCAGTGCTGGAGACATTTTGATTGTCACAACTATGGAAGGGGGCACTGCTACCTGAATCTGGTCGGTAGGTCTCAGGGACGCTGGTCAAGAGAATAACAAGGGGGCTACTGTGCCCAGGACTGCCGCACCACAGAGACTCCCCCACAACCCCAAATGTCCACAGTGCTGAGGTTGTGAGACCCCGGATTACGAGACAGTGATTTCACATGCGGGGAAGTTAGTACAACATGTAAGGAGACGAGCTGTCCGAAATTCCTCTGTGCTCACTTCTCTTGCCTAAGTGTTGGGTTTTAGATCCAGAGATAAAAATGTTTGGTAATTTTCTCTATCACTTGCCAGAGAATGTAGACAACAGTTGAATCATAAAATGCCTTTTTTAAGATTTTATTTTATTTTCAAGAAACAGTCTTGCTCTGTCACCCAGGCTGGAGTGCAATGGCGTGGTCTCAGCTCACTGTAACCTCCGCCCCCCAGGTTCAAGTGATTCTCCTGCCTCAGCCTCCCAAGTAGCTGGGATTACAGCCTTACCACCACGCCTGGCTAATTTTTTGTATTTTTAGTAGAGACAGTGTTTTGCCATGTTGGCGAGGCTGGTCTCCAACTCCTGTACTCAACTGATCCACTCACCTAGGCCTCCCAGTGCTGGAATTACAGGCGTGAGCCACGGCGCCCAGCCAGAAAATGCCTTTTAAATGGAAAATACAAAATACTTAAAACTTTATTATTATTATTTTTTGGTGTCAGGGAGACTTAAGTATTTGAATTCTTAAGCTTATACTATTTTGCTTGATTTTAAAGAATTTTATGTGACTCAGATATCCAAGATATATTTTAGGGAACACATTTGGGTTTTCAAATATGTCTTGTACTATTGATAAGTGTGTCTGGAGTAAATCTCATGAATGTATTTCTGTATGTAAAAATAAATGACCATGCTCCCTTAAAGAAATCACAGAATGGCCGGGCGCGGTGGCTCATGCCTGTACAGAATCCCAGCACTTTGGGAAGCCGAGGCGGGCCGATCACCTGAGGTCAGGAGTTCGAGACCATCCTGGCCAACATGGTGAAACCCCGCCTCTACTAAAGTACACAACTTAGCCAGGTGTGGTGGTGGGCGCTTGTAGTCCCAGCTACTCAGGAGGCTGAGGCAGGAGAATCACTTGAACCCAGGAGGCAGCGGTTGCAGTGAACTGAGCTCACGCCACTGCACTCCAGCCTGGGCAATAGAACAAGGCACTGTCTCAAAAAAAAAAAAGAAAAAAAACAAACACAGAATATCTGGGAAATGACTGAGTGACTACTGGGGGAGTAGCCATTTCAGGAAAATTAAGAAGATCAAGACTAAATCTGGGTAAAATTGATAATAAATTTCAATTCCACCTTTTTTTTTGAGACAGAGTCCCACTCTGTTGCCCACCCTGGAGTGCAGTCACATGATTTCAGCTCACTGCTGAAAAAAACCTCCACCTCCCGGATTCAAGTGATTCTCCTGCCTCAGCCTCCCGGGTAGTTGGGATTACAGGTGTGCACCACTACGCCTATTTTTTGTAGTTTAAGTAGCGACAGGATTTCGCCATGTTGGCCAGACTGGTCTTAAACTCCTGACCTCAAGTGATCTGCCTGCCATGGCCTCCCAAAGTGCTGGGATTACAGGCGCAAGCCAATGCATCCAGCCTCAATTCCATCTTTTTAAATCAAAGAGGGAGTATTCACTGTGGCTCATTTACTCCTGCCTTAGGGCCAGGTGCAATGGCTCATGCCTGTGATCTTAACGCTTTGGGAGGCCGAGGTGGGAGGATTGCTTGAGCCCAAGAATTCATAATCCGTACAGGACAACACAGCGAAATTCCAACTCTATAAAGTTTATATACATATATATACACACACATAAAGTTTATATATACACACACATAACGTTTATATATATAAAGTTTATATATACACACACATAAAGTTTATATATATATATAAAGTTTATATATATTATAGCCAGACGTGGTGGCAAGTGCCTGTAGTCCTATCTACCTGGGAGGCTGCGCCTGGGAGGTCCAGGCTCCCGTGAGCCGCAATCGCGCCACTGCACTCCAGCCTGGGCAACAGAGTGAGACCTTATCTCTTAAAAAAAATTAAATTGCTCAAGCCTGTAATCCCAGCACTTTGGGAGGCCGAGACGGGTGGATCACGAGGTCAGGAGATCGAGACCATCCTGGCTAACACGGTGAAACCCCGTCTCTACTAAAAAATACAAAAAACTAGCTGGGCGAGGTGGCGGGCGCCTGTAGTCCCAGCTACTCGGGAGGCTGAGGCAGGAGAATGGCGGGAACCCGGGAGGCGGAGCTTGCAGTGAGCCGAGATCTGGTCACTGCGCTCCAGCCTGGGCGACAGAGCAAGACTCCGTCTCAAAAAAAAAAAAAAAAAAAAAAAAAAAAATTAAATTACTCTTACTTTAATAAAAGTTGGCTTATGAAGTACAGATGATAATTATACATTGTTTCAACATTTTGAATTATTTTATTAACATTATCCACATAATAACCACAATTCATTTCTGAACTTGTAAGCCTTCTTTTTTTTCTTTTCAAGACTCTACTTAAATTGGATATTAATTTAATGCAGATAGCAATGTTGTTTTATTCATAGCATTTGGGGACGCTTCTCAATTGGCTTTATGTCAGTATGTTTAAAGAATTTTCAGGTCAATGAAAATCAGGCGAGTTAGAGGAGATATCCTGAATGTTTCCAACGGCATCTCTCCAAGATAAGAAATGGCATGAGTAATAGTAAGAGCCACTGACGTTCACTGAACCTCAACACCCAGCTGAATGGAACTGAACAAACTACTCACAATCAGGTCTGGTCGTTCTGACAAGATCAGAGGTCCATGCAATGAATATTGTTTTTCCCCTCACTGCAATCATTGCTCAGTTAAAACACATGCAAGAACACACTCATGAAAGAGAATATTGATGTGGCTCTAAATGCTAAAGGGTGAATCAGCTCAAATATCTTTAAACATTAAGGAAAACCATTCAGCAGCATGGTCTACATATTTTGAGAGACAACCTTACCTTGCTTTGCCTAATGTTAAACTGTTTATTTATACAAAGTGATTTTCTCATTGAGGCAAGATTACTTTGGAGAGAATTGTTACATTAGAGAGAGCATTTGGGGAGTTGAAACGCTGCTGCTCCTGGAGAAAAGCTGTGTTTGATGATTCCTTCCCCAAGAAACTAAGATGTTCTTAGTTATTGGGGTAACATTTTAAAGACGTATTGAAATGAGCTTAAGAAGGCTTTAGAGGAATCAAGCCTACTGTTTGTCTTCCTGGATTTGTCTAAGAACGCCTTGCAAATGCCAGCAACCCCAACATTTGTAAAATGGTTGTAACGTTACCTAAACATGTGCAAACAAAAATAGGTGAAAACTCCCTAGATTTATAGCGCCTTTACAACTCAAAAAACCCCACAAACACGGCATTCTATTCTGCCCACCGTGGTTTCAACAATAGATTTCTTGCTCTACTAATTTCCACGCAAATATAATTTCAGTTTCCCTCAGTGGAGTCTCTTTCCTGCGGTAAAAAGAAACCTTGAGACAAGTTTTATAAAACACGCTGGTTTGTGGTCTCTAGCATTACAGACAACACATTGTGACAGAATCCACATCTTCCTACAAAATTTATAGCTCTAAAAATAATATTGGGTCCTTTCTCGGGAAAAGAATGACTGTATCTCTCACCCCCATAAAAATGTATATATGGCTCTATTTGCCTTTTAATTGATCTGTTTTCTTGATCTATTTATTTTTATTGTTTAGAGATGAAGTCTTGCTCTGTTGCCCAAGCTGGAGCCCAGTGGTGCCATCATAGTTTACCACAGCCTCGAACTCTTGGGCTCAAGCAATCCTCCCACCTTCGCCTCCCCAGTGACTGTGACTACAGGCACACCATCACGCCAGCTAATTTTTCTACTTTTTGTAGAGGTGGGATCTTGCTATGTTGTGTAGGCTGGCCTTGAACTGCTGGCCTCATGCACTTCTCTCTCTAGAAGTGCTGGGACTATAGGTTCAAAGCACCATGCCTGGCTAATTTTATCTTTTCAAACTTGTTTTTCTTCCAAAGATCTGTGCCAAGCTCATCAGTAAGGATGTAGCTCATTTATAGCAGGCGTGAGTCTCTCAGAAGGAAAAGCTTGCAATTTGTCGACTCTCTTATTTGTCTTTCAAAATAGAAGGCGATCACCTCTCATCACAGTTAATGAAAAATGTCGGGCCAGGAGTGGTGGCTCACACCTGTTATCCCAGCACCTTTCGAGGCTGAGGTGGGTGGATCACCTGAGGTCAGGAGTTCGAGACCAGACTGGCCAACATGGTGAAACCCTGTCTCTACTAAAAATACAAAAATTAGCTGGGCATGGTGGCGTGTGCCTGTAATCCCAGCTACTCAGGAGGCTGAGGCAGGAGAATCGCTTGAATCTGGGAGGCAGAAGTTGCAGTGAGACAAGATGATGCCACTGCACTCCAGCCTAGGTAACAGAGTGAGACACTTTTTTTTTTTTTTTTTTTTTTTTTGGAGACAGAATTTCGTTCTTGTTGCCCAGGCTGGAATGCAATGGTACAATCTCGGCTCACTGAAACCTCTACTTCCCGGGTTCAAGCGATTCTCCTGCCTCAGCCTCCTGAGTAGCTGGGATTACAGGTACCCGCCACCACGCCCAACTAATTTTTTTTTTTGTATTTTTAGTAGAGATGGGGTTTCACCATGTTGGCCAGGCTGGTCTCGAACTCCTGACCTCAAATGATCCACCCACCTCGGCCTCCCAAAGTGCTGGGATTACAATGGTGAGCCACTGCGCCCGGCCTTGTGATACCCCTATCTTTACAAAAAATACAAAAATTAGCCAGGCATGGTGGTGTGCACTTGTAGTCCCAGATACTCAAGAGGCTGAGGCAGGAGGATTGCTTGAGCCCGGGAGGTGGAGGCTACTGTGAATCATGCTGCACCACTGCACTCCAGCCTGGGCAACAGAGTGAGAACCTGTCTCAAAACACGAATAAGTAAAAGAAATCAATTAAAAGGCAAATAGAGCCATATATAAATATTTATGGAGGGTGAGAGCTGCAGTAACTGTTACTCCTGAGAAAGGACCCAACATTATTTTTACGGCTGTATATTTTGCAAGATGTGGATTCTAGAACAATCTAGAACCTATAATGCTGGAGACCACTAAACAACATGTTTTATAAAACTTATCTCAAGCTTGTCTTTGTACCCCAGGAAAGAGACTCCATTGAGTGAAACAGATTATATTTGCATAGAAAATAGTAGAGCAAGAAATCTTTTTTTTTTTTTTTTTTTTTTTTTTGAGATGGAATCTCACTCCTGTCGTGCAGGCTGGAGTGCAATGGCGTGATATCGGCTCACTGCAGCCTCTGCCTCCTGGGTTCAAGCGATCCTTCTGCCTCAGCCTCCTGAGTAACTGGGACCACAGGTGAACGCCACTATGCCCAACTAATTTTTGTATTTTAATAGAGACAGGTTTTCGCCATGTTGGTCAGGCTGGTCTCGAACTCCTGGCATCAGATGATCTGCGCACCTCAGCCTCCCAAAGTGCTGGGATTACAGGCGTGAGCCACTGTGCCCAGCCAAGATATCCATTGTTGAAATCGCTGTACAAAAAATAGTTTTAAATATAAAAACAAACAAATAAATGAATAAAAATAAAATGCCTCCTCTCATCTGACAGAAGGCTGGATGTATCCACAGATTAGATCTATCCCACATCTGCGCGGCTGAGTTCATTCAGCAGCCCTTTGGGGATCTTTTGGAAATCTGAAATTCTTTCCAGTGTCTCTGGACAGCCCCACAGACACGCTTCACGTTTCACAGCTAATGCATGCCTGTACAATGTTTAGTAGACTTCGGTTCTAGGGAGCTATAGACAGTAAGTTAAATTCATATCTAGACTTGGTTTTGTTCTACATTTGTCAGGGCCTCCATATCACCAAGTGTCCCCACTCCATGAGGGTCTCTTGCTTTTCATGTGTAATGTCAGGCTGATCTGTGAAACTGGCATCCTATTTCTTCTTGCCTGGGATGAACCCATTCAGCAAAACCCAAAACAAATGACACCAAACGCTGCATTTGTATAAAGTGCTCCAGTTGATTACGTTAAAGCATTCTTCTGTTATTGTTGTAAGCACCACGGAAGTGCACGCTGAGTACTTCCTGGTCTGTGTTATTTTGTTTCCTTATCTGATGTTCAGCATAGTCATTGGTTATCTGTGTATCTCCCAGCGTCCCTGCCTTCTGCAGCTCTTTGTAATCTCTCTCTGTTCAAGTACCAGATGGAATGTTTTTTGGCACACTTTGGATACCCACAGTGTTTTGTCTTTATTATGACCTTATTGGTTAAGACTGTTCTGAGTTCTATTAATACCTCTTGTGCTTTGCAGGCAAATCATTCACTAACATTCATTTTCTAATGCTCATGTACAACTATAACTTTTGCAACTTTCATACAAAACAAAACACAAAACCCACAAACTGTCCCTTTTCCACCGCTATATCTTCTTCCCAAAGATATTCTGCACTCAGCTGAGTGTAGCAATATTTTTGGCATAGAGACAACCTCAAAGATGCAATAGGACCTCAGGATTCCACAAATGCCCTACGCCTCTCGCTGGCATTAAGTCCACCTCCTACTAATGACCACGTCAGTGCATCCAGGAATGTTCTGTTACTTCTTCCAACAGGGTCAACATTGTTGTAATAATAATACCTATATTGGAAACTGAGTTTTTCAGGCTCTTCTTGGACCCTTGGCCCAGCCCAGCTCTACTGGTGGTGGTGGTTGTTTTTTGTTGTTGTTGTTGTTGCTGTTTTGAGATGGAGTCTCGCTCTGTTGCCAGGCTGGAGTGCAGTGGTGCAATCCTGGCTCGCTGCAACCTCCACCTCCTGAGTTCACGTGATTCTCCTGCCACAGCCTCCTAGGTAGCTGGGATGACAGGCACGCGCCACCACACTTGGCTAATTTTTGTATTTTTAGTAGAGACGGGGTTTCACCATGTTTGCCAGGATGGTCTCAATCTCTTGACCCTGTGATCCACCCGCCTTGGCCTCCCAAAGTGCTGGGATTACAGGTGTGAGCCACCACGCCCGGCCTTACTGGTTTGTTTTTTAAATTTTTATTATTATTTTTTAACATTAAAAAAATTTTTGTGGGTACATAGTAGGTATATACATTTACAGGGTACATGCAATATTTTGATACAGGCATGCAATGTGTAATAGGCACATCACGGATGATGCAGTCTCCAGCCCCTCAAGCATTTATCCTTTGTGTGTGTGTGTGTGTGTGTGTGTGTGTGTGTGTGTTAAATTTTTAGAGACAGGGTCTTGCTCTGTCATTCAGCCTGTAGTGCAGTAGTACAATCATGGTTCACTGCAGCCTCGACTTCCTGAGCTCAAGTGATCATCCCATCTCAGCCTCCCAAGTAGTTGGGACTACTGGCACACGCCACCATGCCCAGGTAATTTCTAAACTTTGTGTAGAGACAGAGTCTTGCTATGTTGCTCAGGTTGGTCTCGAACTCTTGGCCTCAAGCCATCCTCTTGCCTGGGCCTCCCAAAGTGCTGGGATTATAGCACCCAGCCCCAACTTGACCTTTGTTTGTAGAACTACTCAGAAAATACGGCTGAATTAGAAATTGGATGGTGCCAAGTGAACCCCACTCAATCCTTCTGTCGCCTTCTCTTTTGGGAAACTGCCTAATTCTTTTGCCAGGGAACGACTCTGAAAACAGAAGCCTTCGTTTCAAGGTGTTATCCTTTTTTCCCAGGCCAGTTTCCTGTGGGGCCTTCACTCTACGCCCAACAGAGGATTTCAGAAACGCTGTGGGGCAGCTCTTACAAAGACACCCACCTGCCAGCGCCCAGGAAACAAATCCTGCCCGGCCGCAGACGGACACAAATCCCAGTCAATCAAAAGGTCCACTTCCTTTTGGAAGGGAGGGGGCTTTAGCTTCCCTTCCCCAGCCCTACATTCAAACCAAGGTGAGATAAAGCATTAAATAGCTCGGATTACCTTCCAAGCACAGAGTTGGGCATGGTCTTTAAAATCAGTCAAGTTTTTTTTTTTTTTTTTTTTTTTGAGACAGAGTCTCACTCTGTCACCCAGGCTGGAGTGCAGTGGCACAATTTCAGCTCACTGCAGTCTCTGCCTCCCAGGTTCAAGTGATTCTCCGGCCTCAGCCCCCCCAGGTAGCTGGGATTACAGGTATGTGCCACCATGCCCGGCTGATTTTTGTATTTTTAGTAGAGACAGAGTTTTGCCATGTTGGCCAGGTTGGCCTCAAACTCTTGACCTCAAGTGATCCACCCGCCTCGGCCTCCCAAAGTGCTGGAATTACAGGCATAAGCCATCGCACCCAGCCTTAACTTACATTTTTAAAGTCCATATATTTATGTAGTGCTTTATGATTTTATTTTTAAACATACATTTGACCCAACGGCAGTTTATTCTGGGGCTAGGTGTGATGGCTTACACTTGTAATCCCAGCACTTTGGGAGGGTGAGGTAGGAGGATTGCTTGAGGCCAGGAGTTTGAGACCAGCTTGGGCAACATAGGGAGACCCTGTCTCTATTTAAAAAAATAACTGATAAAAACCCTTTATTTTGGTATAAGGGGCAAAGAAGGAACCTGGCTTATATTTTTTAAAAATGTAACTCACTAGGCCGGGTGCAGTGGTTCACACATGTAATCCTAGCACTTTGGGAGGCCGAGGCAGGCGGATGACGAGGTCAGGAGATCGAGACCATCCTGGCTAACATGTGAAACCCCGTCTCTACTAAAAATACAAAAAATTAGCCAGCGTCATGGCGGGCGCCTGTAGTCCCAGCTGCTTGGGAGGCCGAGGCAGGAGAATGGCATGAACCCAGGAGGCAGAGCTTGCAGTGAGCTGAGATCGCGCCACTGCACTCCAACCTGGGTGACAGAGCGAGACTGTCTCAAAAAAAAAAAAAAAAGTAACTCGCTATGCAGCTGTCTGAATATCATCTGTTTGGAAAGATTTGTACTTTCTAAGACTTACAAATGTCACGTGCTTTCTGGACTTCCGGACCCAAATGTAATGTATTTCTTAATCTCTTTCTTTCCAATATAAAACTATCTTCAGGGCCAGTTGCAGTGCCTCACGCCTGTAATCCCAGCACTTTGGGAGGCTGAGGAGGGTGGATCATGAGGTCAGCAGCTTGAGACCCGCCTGGCCAATATGGTGAAACAACGTCTCTACTAAAAATACAAAAATTAGCTGGGCGTGGTGGCACACGCCTGTGGTCCCAGCTACTTGGGAGGCTGAGGCAGAGGAATGGCTTGAACCTGGGAGGCAGAGGTTGCAGTGAGCCGAGATAGCGCCAGTGCACTCCAGCCTGGGCGACAGAGGGAGACTCCATCTCAAATGAAATGAAATAAAACTATCTTCAAAACTCTGGCTTTGTCAGGAAAAAGGCTAGTTCCCACCTGACGACAAGTATTTTTTTCAAAATTTTACGATTCTGTGTCTCATATTGATTCTCCCAGATTAACTTCACTTGGCCAAGTTCCCACATTCACTTTGACGGGGAGGATGCCACATGCAATTAGCTGGAAAGAACGAGCTGCAGGAGTATATGTTTTCCTCCAAAGTCAGGGTATTCGTTTTTCCTATGCCCTTCAGCAGTTTTCAGGTTTCCTTCGTATTAGTCTCGTACCGATAAGCACTGCTGACTAGCTGGACAGGACCTGTGAAACACGGTGATTCATGGATGAGACACAGTACATATCCTCTTATCGCTCCCCTAGCAAATGAGATAAATTACAGAATCACAGCAATTTAGCAAGTCCTACGATAACTCTAACCCCATCCATCACTTTACACACACTGGTTTCCAAATCTCTCAAGTGGTATCTTTTATGACATCATCTACCGTGTGTTCTGAAGTCTGTTTCATCATTACAAGAAAAGTATTCACACTTGTAGAAGAAGGAGAATCACATTAAAAATGAAGATTCTAGTAAATCCATCTGCCACACTTTTAACATTTTCTCATCATTTTACTTTATATGTTTATATCTGTAAGATAGGAGTGTATTATAAAATTTGGATTGTTGCCTATATATCTTAAAATATAACCATAGTTTTCTCACTCTGTTCACTGTTTATGAAGAGTTTGAAAATTTCCTCACATAAACAAACCAGCATAAATGCATGCCTTCTCGTATTTTAAGGTGCTGAAGGTATTGCCTTGCCCCACTGCTAAATTTGACTGGCTTTAAAAAACAAACAAACAAACAAATAAACTGTGTTGAGTAATGGGTAACTAGGCTGGGCAGGGTGGCTCATACCTGTCATCTGAACACTTCATGAGGTACAGGTGGGAGGATCACTTGAGTCCAGGAGTTCTAGACCAGCCTGGGCAACATGGCAAGATTTCATCTTTACTAAAAATGATTCAAAGTTAGCTAGGCATGGTGGTGCATGTTTGTAGTCCCAGTTACTCAGGAGGCTGAGGTGGAAGGATTGCTTGAGCCCAGGAGTTAGAGGCTGTAGTGAGCTATAACTGCGGCACTGCACTCAAGCCTGGCCAATAGACTGAGACCCTGTCTCAAAATAAATACATAAATAAATAGGTAATTATAACTATGAAGCTTTTGCTGTACTGTGGAATTTGGTTTTGAAAAATAAATTCCTAGATATAGAACGAGTGGACCAACACATACAATCATTTCTCACACCCTAAGGCTTTGCCCTAATTAACATTACAACCAAAAGTGTATGAGAATTCTGTCATCAGTATGGAACACTTTATCTTCCTAGTGTTCGGAAGATTAAAAACAAACAAACAACCGCCACATTTCTTCTTAGATGCATTTCTTTGACGGTTCTCTCTCTCCCTCTTTCTCTCCCTCCCTTCCTCCCTTCTTCTCTCCTTCCCTCCCTCCCTCCCTTCTTTCCTTCTTTCCTTCCTTCCTTCCCTCTTCCCTTCCTTCCTTTTCTTCTTTCACAGGGTCTTGCTCTGTTTCCCAGGCTGGAGTGCAGTGGTGCAATCATGGCTCACTGCAGCCTTGACCTCCTGAGCCCAAGCGATCCTCCTACCTCAACCTCCCGAGTAGGTGATACTATAGGCACACACCACCACACCCAGCTAATTCTTTTCATTTTTATTTTTTGTAGAGATGGGGTCTTGCTATGTCACTGAGGCTGGTCTCAAACTCCAAGGCTCAGGCGGTCCTCCCACTTTGGCCTCCCAAAATGTTGAGATCATAAGCGTGAGCCGTTATGCCTGGCCCATTCTGGCCTTTCATCTCATGCACTATGTAAGCTTGCTGTAAATGTATTTTCATTTTGTTTTGTATTTCAACAACTGTCTTGACATTTTTAGGTAGTCATATCTATTAATCTTTACCCGTGTAGTTTGATGTTTATGAAGCTTAGAAAGTTCTTTGGAGCCCACCAGTGACTGGGCTCGTTTCAAGTTTGATTTATGTCCCCAATTTCAATTTAATACTTCTGGTGTTTATTTCAGTTTTTTCTCTTGTGATGTCTTTGTGTTTTTAATTATGGTGCAAGGTGAGAATCTAAATCAACCTTTTATTCCAAAAATAGAGATTGGTTGAAGCTCCTTTGTTACTTATTATGCTTAGAGATATAATGTGACTTGATGTGTTGTAATTTTTCTCACATTATTATGTTGCACTTTGTGTTACCTGTAAGCTTCAGGGAATAGCCCAAAGCCCATCAGCAGAAAGAGAAGTAAAAGGATCTAATTCAGGCCGGGCACGGTGGCTTATGCCTACAATTCCAGCACTTTGGGAGGCCGAGGCAAGAGAATCGCTTGAGTTCACAAGTTTGAGACCAGCCCGGGAAACATAGCAAGAGCCCATCTCTATAAAAAACTAGCCAAGCATGGTGGCGTGTACCTGTAATCCCAACCTACTTGGGAGGTCGAGGTGGGAGAGTCGCTTGAGCCTAGGAGTTTGAGCTGCAGTGAGCCATGATCACACCACTGCCCTTTAGCCTGGGTGACAGAACAAGACTCCATCTCTTCCAAATAATAAATAAATAAATAAAGATCTGACCCAAGTGAATTCCAAATAACAAGGCCAGGATATAGAAGAGTTGGTTAAGAGTTTTCACACACTTCTTTGCTTTCCCACATTGACATTATAGGGATCTAAATATTTAAAGGAAACTTCATTAACATATTACAGAACACAGTGATGGGTGTCCATGGTTAACTTACTCTCTGTTTCTTCTTAAATGGAGATGGGTCTCACTATGTTGCCCAGGCTGGTCTCAATCTCCTGGCCTCAAGTGATCCTCCCATCTCAGGTTCCCAAATTGCTGGGATTATAGGCAAGCACAACCACATCCAGCTAATTAAAAAAGTTTTTTTTGGTAGAGATGGGATCTTGGTATGTTGCCAAGGCTGGTCTCAAACTCCTAGGCTCAAGCAATCCTCTCGCCTCGGCCTCCCAAAGTACTGGGGTTATAGGTGTGAGCCACTGCAACAACCTCTGATGAATTCACTCTTAAGTCATCTTGCTTATTGACTTGCTTCCGTACACATCGTTACTATTATTCTTTGAGTGAAATGTTACCTGTGACGTTCAAATCTGGAAATCCAGTTAAACAATAACATGAACACATACCATTAGCTTCCCTTTTGAAGGAAGGATTTTTCTTTCTGGTGCTTTTGTTAACCACTTTGGAAACATTCTTCACCTGCATTCCTTCAATACCGTAGTTTACATTTTCCATAAACTTTACCAGTATCCCAGAAATAAAAACTCTCATGTATCTCTTGGATGAGGAGTAAACGCAGCCCATTCTAATTACAAGCTCATCTAGACATTTCCTAATGACTGGTTACCAGCGAAGACACCGATGACATCCTCTACTGCTTTCGACTGGATTTTCTTTGGAATCGCTCAAGAAAAGCCTCCAAATAAACAGGCATGTTTAGAAACATTATTTTTAGAAGTCGGCACTTGATACATGAATAAAATCGCTTTGATTGCATTCTATGTTTGCAGATTTTTAAAACTTAGTTTGTAGAAAGAGTGGCTTAGGGTTTTGTTTTATGTTATGAATTTTAACTAAATGACGTTCTGTCCAACTATAATATTTGACCACTCAGGGTTTCACTATGGATTAATTAATCCCTATAAACCCATGGAGAATTCAAGAGCCTCTAACTCGGGAACTGAGTATAATACACACGTGGAAATTTTCATTTCACTCAGAAGAAAGGACAGTCCTATAACTTTTCATTTTTTCAAAATTTGGTTTTTGTTTGTTTTGTCTTGTTTTCTTTTAGCTTTTAAGTTCAGATGTACATGTACAGGTTTGTCACATAAGTACACTTGTGTCACAGAGGTTTGTTGTACAGATAATTTCACCACCCAGGTATTAAACCTAGTGTCCCTTACTTATCTTTCCTGATCCTCTCCCTCCTCCCATCCTTCACTGTCCAGACTGCCCCAGTGTGTGTTGTTCCCCTCTATGTGTCCACGTGTTCTCATCATTTAGCTCCCACTGATAAGTGAGAACATGCGGTATTTGGTTTTCTGTTCCTGTGTTAGTTTGCTAAGGACAATGTTCTCCAGCTCCATCCATGTCCCTGCAAAGGACATGATCTTGTTTATTTATTTTATTTTTTTTTAATGGTTGCATGTTGGGTTCTTTGTTTGGTTTTTGTTTCTTTTCTTTTTTTTTTTTTGAGATGGAGTCTCACTCTGTTGCACAGGCTAGTAGCACAATCATAGCTCATTCAACCTCGACCTCCCGTGCCCAAGTGATCCTCCCATCTCAGCCTCCCAAGTAGCTGGGACTACAGGCATGCACCACCAGGCTCGGCTAATGTTTACATTTTTTGTAGAGACAGAGTCTCACCATGTCTGGCAGGCTGGTCTCAAACTCACGGCCTCAAGAAATCCAAGAGGATATTTCTTTTTTTTTTTTTTTTTTTTGAGACGGAGTCTTGCACTGTGGCTCAGGTTGGAGCGCAGTAATGCGATCTCAGCTCACTGCAGCCTCCACCTCCCGGGTTCAAGCGATTCTCCTGCCTCAGCCTCCCGAGTAGGGGGGATTATAGGTGCCCGCCACCACACTCAGCTAATTTTTTGTATTTTTAGTACAAAAATGGCCAGGCTAGTCTCAAACATCTGACCTCGTGATCCGCCCACCTCAGCCTCCCAACGTGCTGGGATTACAGGCGTGAGGCACCACGCCCAGCCTCCAAGAGGATATTTCTAGATCAGCTTCAGCCTAAAGATGTTGTCCAGCTTGAAAACACACATGGGTAGGCTCAGGTCCCTGTTTGTTTGTTTGTTTGTTTGTTTTTTGAGACGGAGTCTCACTCTGTCGCCCAGGCTGGAGTGCAGTGGCACTATCTCGGCTTACTGCAAGCTCCGCCTCCCAGGTTCAAGAGATTCTCCTGCCTCAGCCTCCTGAGTAGCTGGGACTACAGGCGCCCGCCACCAGGCCCGGCTAATGTTTTGTATTTTTAGTAGAGACGGGGTTTCACCATGTTAGCCAGGATGGTCTTGATCTCCTGATCTCGTGATCTGCCCGCCTCGGCCTCCTAAAGTGCTGGGATTATAGGTGTGAGCCACTGCGCCCAGCCCCATTGGACATTATGTCTCTAGAGAATCAGGCTCCGAAAAATGGCAAAGAAGGTGGCTTCTAAGACTGGGAATGATGGTGATTCAGCTGGGCTAAAACCACAGCAGGTCTCTGATAACTGCGGTTATACGTACATTTATAAAATCAATTTCATCATCCCAGATTAGTCACAAAGGGCCCGACCCCATCAGCAGAGGCAGAAGTACGGA
Source organism: Macaca fascicularis (assembly GCF_037993035.2). Classification (NCBI taxonomy): domain Eukaryota; kingdom Metazoa; phylum Chordata; class Mammalia; order Primates; family Cercopithecidae; genus Macaca; species Macaca fascicularis. Next base: position 3,448,147 of record NC_088395.1, on the reverse strand, counting down.
GGATTTACTGGAACGTAGCCAACTCCTAGGCTATAGTGAAGTCCTAACATGTAAAGCCAAAACAAACCCATGATGGTACCATCCTGTGACAAGGAAGAAATGAGAAGAAAAGATTGCAAAGCTACCAATGGTGAATCAGTCCTTGTAAGGAACATGCTAGGCATTGGGGATGACTCAATGATGCATGAAAATACTCAAGCCCCAATAAATGGCTCATCTGAGAAAATGAGAATGAACTGTGTTGAGCATGAGAAAAGATTCGATTCCTGGGACACGGTAGGCTCACAACCAAGGGCATTACCGTAATTATGATAATATCTGAGTACTAAAATTTGAAACCGTATTGCTGTAACTAAACGTTCATCAGAATTCCCTGCCTGTCTTCTAAGACCAAATCATAGGTGGATATATCCTCAGGAAATGATAGAGTTTCCATTCCTGGCACGGTCTAGATAGTAATTGATCACTATATTGCTTGGAGGACCCCTTTCCAGATCCCCTGGGAAGACCTCTTACGCTTGGTCAAATAACAAAGTATTGAGGCACTGTGTGTTTCTGAAGCTATGTTTTTGTTGTTGTTGTTTGTTTGTTTTTAGTTAATGTCTTTTATTAACTCATACACAGTTACTTGTCTTTTGGTTTGTTGAAGCAGTAAGTCAGACAACATTTGCCACAATAATGTCTGTCAAAGTGGCTTGCCATAAACACTCCAGCACCACATTCATCGGAAGGACACTAATTTTGTCATTCTCACCCACCTTATAATATTTCAGGCCATCCAGCTTCACCTTCTTTCTCTTGTGCTTATTCTTCTTGCGAGTGGGGTAAGACTTCTTCCTTTTCTTAGCAACACCACAAAGTCTCAACAAAAGATGAAGAGTAGGCTCCTTTTGAATGTTGCAGTCAGACAAAGTACGTCCGTCTTCCAGTTGCTCGCCAGCAAAGATCAGTCTTTGCTGATCAGGAGGAATTCCTTCCTTATCCTGGATCTTGGCCTTTACATTTTCTGCCGTATCTGAGGGTTCAATCTCAAGGGTGATAGTCTTCCCCCTTAGGGTTTTCACGAAAATCTGCATTTTGGTGGTGGCTTCACTGCAGATGGCAGATCAAAAAGGAAGCTGAAGCATATATTTAGGTTGATAAGTTGCAACATAAATATATATATACACACACACACACACACACACAAACATATACACATATATACACACATATACATACATATATTTTATATTATTTGCTTAACTCAGAATACATATATATGTGTGTGTGTATATGTCTGTGAAGGTAGCTAAACAGTTCATATATATACACACACACTAGAATATATAATATAAAATATACTAGAATATATTTATATAAGTTTTATATATATATATACAAATTATATATATAAATTGTAAAGTTGGCCGGGTGCAGTGGCTCAAGCCCGTAATCCCAGCACTTTGGGAGGCTGAGGCAGGCAGATCACGAGGTCAGGAGTTCGAGACCAGCCTGACCAACATGGTGAAACCCTATCTCTACAAAAAATACAAAAATTAGCCAGTTGTGGTGGTGGGCACCTGTAATCCCAGCTACTTGGGGGGCTGAGGCAGAAGAATTGCTTGAATCCAGGAGGTGGAGGTTGCAGTGAGCCGAGATCGCACCACTGCACTCTAGCCTGGGCGACAGAGAGAGACTCCGTCTCGAAAAAAAAAAAAAAGTTAAATTTGTGATAGTAACTGCCTACTTCCTTTTTTTTTTTTTTTTTTTTTTTCAGACAGAGTCTCGCTCTGTCATCCAGGTTGGAGTGCAATGGCGTGATCTTGGTTCACCACAACGTCTGCTTCTCGGGTTCAAGCAATTCTCCTACCTTAGCCTTCCGAGTAGCTGGGATTACAGGCGTGTGTCAGCACGCCCGGCTAATTTTGTATTTTTAGTAGAGATGGGGTTTCATTATGTTGGTCAGGCTGGTCTTGAACTCCTGACCTCAAGTGATCACCTGCCTAGGCCTCCCAAAGTTCTGGGAATACAGGCATGAGCCACTGTGCCTGGCCACTTGTATGTCAATCACAGTGCTAGTCACAATAGCAAAGATATAGAACTAACCTGAGTGCCCATCAATGGATGACTGGATAAAGAAAATGTCTTTTATTTTCTTTTTTTTTTTTTGAGACAGCATCTCGCTCTGTCACCCAGGCTGGAGTGCAATGGCACAATCTTGGCTCACTACAACCTCTGCCTCCCGGGTTCAAGCGATTCTTTTGCCTCAGCCTCCCTAGTAGCTGGAATTACAGGCGCCCACCACCGCGCCCAGCTAATTTTTGTATTTTTAGAGAGACAGGGTTTCAACGGTGTTGGCCAGGCTGGTCTTGAATTCTTGACCTCAGCTGATCCACCCACCTTGGCCTCCCAAAGTGTTGAGATTACAGCGTTAAGCCACCATGCTCGGACAAGAAGATGTTTTATATGTGTGTATACACACACACACACATATACACACACACCATGGAATACTATGATTCCGTAAAAAGAATGAAATATCTTTTGCAGCAACATGGAAGGAAATGGAGGCCATTATCTTAAGCAAAATTACTGAAAAACAGAAAATCTGCATTTGTACCTCCTCGATATATAAAAATGAAAAAATAAAAAGTAAAATTAGAACAAAAAATATTTTATATCAGCATATATAGAAATATATTTTATATATCATTTATGCAAAATGTATTATGTCATATATGTGCATACTTATGTACACATACATATACACAAATATATAACATATCTAACTCAGTATATATAATATATGTAGTGGATATATATACACTATATAAACACACATACATACACAAACACACACATACAGTATACATGCTTAAAGAGTGTTCAGCTCCCTTCAGAGATGGTAGGATTTTTTTTTTTTCAGTCAGGATCTCATTCTCTTGCCCAGGCTGGAGGGTAGTGGCGCTGTCATAGCTCACTGCAGCCTTGACCTCCTGGGCTCAAGGCATCCTTGTGCCTTTGCCTCTGTGCTGGGATTATAGGTGTGCACCACCACACCTGGCTAGTTAAAAAACTTATTTTTGATAGAGATGGGAGGTGTGTTCCAATGTTGCCCAGACTGGTCTCAAACCCCAGTGCCTCCCAAAGTGCTGAGATCACAGGTGTGAGCCTCTGCGCTCAGCCAGATGGTACAATTTTGATTCCTCCCATATTTAACAACACCTGCACCTATCATTGTATTGAATTTATAGCTCATTCTGGTTTAGGGTCAGGGACTTATTCCTTCGGAATGGCAGAGTTCAGCATTTCCTGACTCCACTGCAAATTAATGCCACTTCATTAAGGCAATAATGAGCCTTTCATGCCTAACTCACAGGGATTTTCCTTTTTTGTCTCTTAAGTAATAGGCTGTGGTTTCTCAAGGATTTTTATGATCCTTCCAGATGAAAGCTGCTTTGTCAAGCAAGGTGTTGAGAAACGTGCAGGGTCTGTTTCTAAGAAGAGGTAGCTATGTGGTCAAGTTCAGAGTGGGATCGGTGGAGTCAGACTAATCAGCAGCCCAAGCAGAGTTTGACGCTGCAAATCTGCGCCACGTTCTTCTTTCTGCGCGCAATCTGCAGGCAAAGACATCTGCTTAATTGGGTGTGAAACCCGGGCCTTGATTAAAAGCACTTTATGAGGCCGCAGCCTTGCATTTCCAAGGTCAGGCCCTAGTGGAGAGGGCGCGCGTTCCGCGGGGTGACACGAACTTTGCCTGAGTGCGCGTTCCTGGCTGGCCCTTAACCCCTCAGCCAGGCAGGGCTTGGCAGGGCCGTTTCCTGTCCTAACCAGGATCAAGGGATTGCATGGCTTGCTGGTGAAGCTTGCTTGGCAAGGCCGTGACCTGTCCTAACCAGGCTCAGGGAGTGGCGGGGCCTGCTGGTGTCGCATATGTTTTGCATTCCAGCTCAGGATTTTGCAGAGCATAGAGAGCGGGTGTCACCCCGGGGGGAAATGCCACCCACAAAATGCAGGTGGAGGCTGGGGCGAGGCTGGCAGCCAGGGGCCAGAAATACAAAGCCTGAGCCAGGTTCAGACTTCCTGACTCCCCCTCCCTGTTAGCTGCGCAAGGATGGCTCGGCCTGGTCCCCTTAAAATGTGTCCGTTCTGACTTAGAGGCTGCTTTGCCTCTCGGAAAGCCCCCCGACCAGCGGACTGAGGGACTGGAGACCCCCTCCAGTCGCAGAATCGCTGAGATCCCTCAAAACAAAGGCGTTAGAAGTTTGACCCCTTGCTGCTCAGAGTGGTCGGCGAAACGGCAGCCTGGGCCGCCCTGGTCGCGGGTCAGGGGCGCAGCGTCCAGGCCGTGCCAGGCCCGCAAGTTAAGCACCGTCTGCATTTCCCTGGGGAAAGGGGTGACCAAATGTCTAGCTGTATTTGCATTTCAAATCCACACGGATAGGGTTTTAAATATAAGTATGTCCAACTATTGCCTGAGTCACACTCAAGCCAGGAAAAAAAAAAAAAAAACTTTGCGTTTCTGAAATTGAAATGCGTCTGCACAATTCTTTATCGGGTTGTCGCCGGGGTATTTGAAACAGTGACCAATCAAGTTTCACGCGCTACATTTGGTCGGGCGATCTCTCAAATCTGTCTTTCCCTAGTTCTTTAAAGAAATGTTTATTTGGAAAGAATTCTAGATCCACAGGAAGCTGCAAAGAAACGCGCAGGGTCGAGCCCACCCTTCCCCAGCCCTTCCAAGTAGAAATCTAGAATCACCAGAGTCCTACAGCAAAACCGGGACGCTGACCTCATCCCCAAGACCCGGCAGCCCCTCTTGGGGATCCGCGCGCAGCGCGCGTCCTGAATAGCCAGGCTAATCCGAGCCCCTCTCCTCACCAAACGCCAATTTCACTTTTTATTTCTGAACTTCACTTTTGCGGAGCCACGCCCTCCCTGTCCCCGGGCCCCCTCGCCTCCCCATCTTCCGGGCTTGGGTGCAGCGACGCGGGTGTCCCGCCAGTGCGCCCCCGGGGAGGCTTCAACCTGGGTCCCACCCCAGGGGCGCCCCGGGCGCGGACGGGGCGTGGGCACCTCCCCAGAGCCGCGCCAGCCGTCGGCGGCTGGAATCATCCGCACGCCCGGGTCTCCGGCTCCTGGGCTGGGTCGCGGCGGGGGCGGAGCGCGCGAAGGCGACGCCCCCAGCCCCGCGGCCGGGTTGGGGGCGGGGAGAGGCGCGGTCACGCCCAGGCTGCTTCCGCCCGCCCCATCAGCGCGCACGCGGCTACCGAGCTGGAGGAGGCGGCGGGCGTGAGACCGGGAATGCGCAGGGCCCCCCGCCTCGCCCCCCAAACCCGGGCCGCGGCCCCCGCCTTCCCCGCAGCCGTCCGGCACTCGGTGCCCGACCCCTGAGGCCGGCGGCTGCTTCCACCCGGGGCCGTTGCTGCTTGTGCCGTGAGCGCCGCCCCGCCATTGTCCCCGTCGCTCCGTCAGCTGCGCCAGGCGGCGCACCAGGAGGCGAGGGTGCGCATGGGGAGCGTCCGTTGATGCCGCCGCCGCCGCGCCGCCCTCCGAGGCTGCGTCCCGGGAAGCCCGGCTCCCCGATCACTTCGGCCTGGCCCGGTGCCCCGGACCTGAGTGCGTCCTCATGGAGGCGCCCGGGCTGGCCGAGGCGGCCGCGGCGGAGAGCGACCCCCGCAAGGTGGCGGAGGAGACCCCCGACGGGGCGCCCGCGCTCTGCCCCAGCCCCGAGGCGCGGTCGCCGGAGCCGCCTGCCTACCGCCTGCAGGACTTTGACACGCTGGCCACCGTGGGTGAGTAAGTGCGGGCGGGGACTCGGCCCACAGGGGTGCGCGGCGCGGCCGGGACGCTGTAGTAGGACAAAGGGCCCCGGGTGCCGGCCTCCTGGGGAGGGACCTGCCCCGCTACTCCGGCTCGGAGTCCTCGCGCAGGGCTGCTCCTGCGCCCCAGGTCTCCCCTGGGGGCGCTTGGGGAGGTGGAGCGCACCCCTCAGCCCAGACAAGACCCCCCGACCGGCCGGGTGCCTTCCCTGAAATGCCGACGGCTCCTCTCGGAGACCACCCTCCACCCCCAGCACACACAGCACTCTGGGGCCTGGGCCGTCCGACGTCACAAACCTCCTGCGGGTCACCTCGCCTGGGGGACCTCGTGCCCCCTCCCTGGCAGCGACCCCAGGGACACGGGGGCGGGATCCGAAGGCCCCTGCGGGCCTCCCCCAGGCCAGCCTCCCCGTGTGCCCAGCGGCAGGGAATGTACAGATTTCTCCAGGGGCTGCAGGAGCAGCTGGGCTTTGAGGGACAGGTGTCCCGTGGCGTTGTGGGGACGAGGACGGCAGCGCTGGGGACGGATCCTAACATGTCCTGACACCTGCTTTTCGTCTTGTGCGTCTGAAATGGGCAATTCTTGTATCGGACGCTTTATCCGTTTCCTTTGTCCTCTGTCTTTGAACTTAACCCCGAATGGGCAGCTTGACAGGTTTCGAGTTCTCCGTGCGCTGGGATCCGGACACGCGCTGGCTTATAGGGCAGCCCTGAGTGGGTCGGAATATCCCAACCGGACATGGGCGCTGGATTTAAACAGTTGTCACCGGCCCGCCTGTGCCTCTTAGGGACTCTGTGTGGCTAAGTGGGGTGTTGGTTGTCAAGAAAATAAACGGGAGAACAGAGGGGGTGTCCTGGGTGTGTTGGTGAGGCGGGGGCTCTCAGGCCCTCTAACTTCTGTTTGTCCTCTCATTTTGGAAAGGAGGAAGCTGCGCTGGGAAGCCCAAGGGCTCAAGGCCACAGCTTATGGCTTAGGAAGACCAGAGGGCATAGCCAGGGAGCCTTCAAAACCGCTGAGGAAGAGGGGACTTAGCTGCCTTCAGTGACCTCTTTGCCACTTAGACTTTGAGGAAGGGCCCACGAGGAAAGCCTGAATTTGGAGGGGCAGAGTGGGAGGAGGCACTCTTTTTTTCTCCTTTCCCTCCCTCCCTCCCTTCTCTCTATCTCATTTTCTCTCTGCCTCCTTCTGCCTCTGTTCCTGTCTCTCTGCATTTCTCCTCCTCTGTCTCTTGGTGTCTGTCTCCCTGTCCCCTTCCTGTCTTGCTTTCTCTGTCTCCCTCCCTCCTCTCTCTCTGCCTTCCCTCTTGTCTTGGTCCCCCCTGGAGAGCTGTCCTGGGCTAATCTTAGAGCTGGGTGTGTTTTGCGGGGAAGAAGGGTGGGGCAGGAACCCTGACTGGCGCAGCCGCCACCGTCGGTGGAAATACAACTCGACAATGGAAAATGGATGAGGTCCAGCCGTTCCTTGGCACTCAGCACCAGCGTTTGTCATTCTTTGGGGCACCCACATGGGTCTCTTGGGGCTGGAGGCCAGGGCAGAGAGCAGGATGCGGGCAGGAGGGCGGCAGAGGTGAGGGGTTCTGCTGTCACAGGGGGCCACTCAGTTTGATGTCAAGTCAGCTTAGGGTGCCCAGCGTGTAACCTCATCTTTAAAAATAGAGTGTCGCTGCCTCTGGGGACCAAGCTGGCTGGGCGGGGAAGTCAGCTTTTTTTTTTTTTTTCCCCCAGTCAGTGCTCTTTTAATGAGGATGATGGTCCTTTCTGAAGGATAACTTCCTATGGTCTCCAAGGGTGTGGCAGGAGAGCTAGGTATCCCACACTCATTGGACAACAGGGGACCAGGACCCAGGGGTGTGTGTGTGTGTGTGTGTGTTTGCATGCGTGTCTGGAACACTCTCTCATGACAACTTCACAGCTTTGGTGACATCTGCTGCCTTTTATCCGAGCCCTTTTCTTTATTGTTGGTTAAAGAGCAATCTCAGTGTGATTCACCTAAAATAATAAATTTTAAAAAAGCCTTTTAGATCCTTCACGATTGTGTCTCTGAGCCACAATCTACAGCAGCTTTGGACTGTTTTCCAAGGCGTGATGATGAGTGAGGGGCGAGCTGGAGTCTCAGTCTGGAGTTGACACCCAGTCTGGGTGGGCGTGGCGTCTCTTCATCCTGAGCTGTCCCTGCAGGAACCTGAGTGTGCTTTTCATTGCTCTTTCCCTCATTCCTAATTCCCTCAGGCCCCAAACAAGCACCCCCAGGAGTACTGAACTTTTTGGGGGGTGGGCGGAGGGGATCTGTATGCAGATTGCCAGTTGAGCAATCCTATTTTCTATGACTTAAAGCCAATCAGA